>NC_136067.1:521531365-521821365 GCF_964261635.1 Lissotriton helveticus | reverse complement strand
GTGTTTGCAGGCATCAAATTTCTCTGCACGGAGTGTGACGAACTGCTCTGCTATGGGGAGCAGAGTGTTGAACTCATTGCCCTAAAGAAACAGCAACACCGCTGCTCTGCCAGTCCCTAAATTTTCACATTTTTTTGCTCCTTTTGAGCAGTTTTGGAATCCCTGTTTTTGTTTTTCCCTTGACAAAAATCCCCAAAAAATATAAAATTGTTTAAAAAAGTCTAAAAAAATATAAAACAAAAACAAAAAAAATATATATAAAACAACAAAATCAAAAAAAAGTTCTTTTCAGAACTACCTCCAATTTATAAAAAAATGTTTTTTGTTTTTTTTAAAAAGTCTGTCATTTTTTATCTCCTGGTACGCTCCCCAGTAAGCTCCCCGGTGCGCGTACCGGGCGCTCCCCCCCGCGAAAATCGAAATTTTTTTTAATTTTTTTTTTTTACCCGCGGGAGCCTTTTATGGCCCCCACATCAAAACTAGGGGATCAGGGGGGTGTACCCTGCCCCCTTTTGCTCATTTCCCCCCTTTGATTTTTGCCACCTCTTGTGTCTCAATCCTACCGAGACACAAGATGGCGGCCGCTGCGGACTGTTTCGAATGTTTACAGACACCCGAGAACCAATCAGCTTGCCGTGCGCAAGTCGCGTGGCGCGCCCGAAGCGCTCCCCGGTACGCGTACCGGGCGCGGCTCTAGATATATATCTTTTTTTAAACCTAATTTACTCAAAATTCACAGGACCACATATTTTGAGACCTAGCAAAGGCACATCGGGCAAACAATATCTACAATTTTGCCAAGTTTCGTGGAAATCCATTCAGCCGTTCGAGCTAAAAGTGAGGCCAACCGCCCTATTGAAAATTGCATGGCAAAAACACGTTTTGGGACCCCCCTTTTTTCTCGGCCCCCCCTTGACGACCCCCCCCCAAATTTTCAGGGGCTGCTCACAAACAAAATGTTCCATTTTCCTGAAAATTTCAGCCAATTCCGTCTACAAACGCCAAAGTTATTAGACATAGAATTTTCAAAAATCCCATAGAGAAAAGATCCTAACTATATATACCTACTGGCGACCGCCAGTAGGTAATATATATACATACATACATACATATATACATATATATATATATATATATATATATATATACATATATATATATATATATATATATATACATACATACATACATACATACATACATACATACATACATATATACATACATATATACATATATATATATACATATATATATACACATATATATATACATATATATATATATATATATATATATACATACACACACACACATACACATACCTAGCTACCTACCTACCTACCTCCAGGAGCCCCAGAATATGAAGACGCCACTCCATGGAGGATGGTTTGCAAAACCTTTATTGCAAACCAGGAAAACAGCCCATCCATTACTGTCCCTTACGCGTTTCGGTGATACAAACACCTTAATCATAGGAGGGGGAGGGCTTGGCAAGATCCGGGGAGTACTTCATATATATTTATCCCAAAACGCAGTCACTTGTCAGTAAGTGGCATGCTGGGTGTTGAAGTCCAATTAAACCTTCAAGTAGGGTCCGTTTTCCTGCCACAATGTTTTTAATAAATAAATAAATATATATATATATATATATATATATATATATATATATATATATATATATATATATATATATATATATATATATATATATATATATATATATATATATATATATATATATCAAGCTGGCCCGTTCACGTCCACCAAATCGGGGCTAGTGAGAAGAAGCGGGTTAAGGGCCCCATTTTAAAATATCCAAAGGACCAGGATCAGCGATAATGACACCAGTATAGACTCGCACTCCACAGGTCCGATTTCCAAATATTTATTACGGCAACGCGTTTCACCCACATGGGGGTTTTGTCCAGGCAAATGACGTACCCCCATGTGGGTGAAATGCTTTGCTGTAACAAATACTTGGAAATCGGACCTGTTGAGTGCGAGCGAGTCTTTACTGGTGTCATTATCGCTGACCCCGGTCCTTTGGAGAGATAGATATATATGTGTATCTATATAGATATAAATATAACCATATATCATAAGCTGCACTCCAGGATTTTTTTTTTGTCAATACATTTATTTTACCTCACAATCAACGCGTTGCGACCACCAAGGTCTTGATCACGGCTGAGTGAGTCCATTCTTCATTTCTATTTTATACAGATACCCATTTAGCCAACAATGAAGCATTCTGGGATATGTTGTTTTGAAGGAAATGCATTTGATTAAAACTACATTTGTTCATAAAGTGAACATATATATCATATTGCTTATGTAATTCCACACCAAACTATTTAATATGAAATATATGTACACTTTATAAACGAATGTGTTTTTAAACAAATGCATTCCCTTGAAGACTACATATCCCAGTAGTCAATTGACTAGTCACGGAGAGAGCAATGTTGCGCTGTAGAAGGTGGAAGACAAATCTTTATAGAGGAATGTATGTATTTTTGCTTTTCAGCGAGTTAATCTGCAAGTCATTTCTTTTTTCAGTTGACAATATAATAAATAGCGGTCTCGAACTTCAAGCTCGGATATCTAGAAACTAGCAGCCAGATTCATCAAAGTAAAATCGGCTCGCAAAGGGCCAGATTCCAAGAATCTGGCCCTTTGCGAGCGCTATTTTTGCATTTGGGATTCATCATCCCAAATGCAAAAATCGCAAATCTAGAAATCGCTAAATTGCGATTAATTGCATTTAAGGAATCTCAATTTGCGATTCCTTAAATGCAATACATGAACCATTTGAAAATTGCGAATTCGCAATCTGGGGCCGCTATTTACTGCGAAGTATAACTACGTGGTAAATAGCGAAAACTTAGAAAAATGCACTTTAGTGCATTTTTTTAAGTTGTATGTTACACACACACATGTCCTTTGGACGTGTGTGCGCAACACCAGTGTACATGACCATTTCAGGGGTGCTACAGGGTGTCCTTTGGACATCCTGGCACCCTTGAAATCGCGTCCTTATTTGCGATTCGCTAATTGCTAATCGCAAATAAGGAATGACTCCCCATTCATTCCTATGGGCCTTTAGGTCCATAGGAATGAATGGGGAAGCCATTCCTTATTTGCGATTAGCAATTACCGAATCGCAAATAAGGAAGCAGTAGAAATCGCAAAAAATATTGCGATTTCTACATGCATCCCGTTTTGCGAGTCTTTAATAGCGATTCCTTAAAAATCGCTATTAAGGACTCGCAAAACGGGACATTGATGAATCTGGGGGTAAGTCTTAAGTCACAACTAAGCCTTGTTTACGCACATCCTTATTTAACTGTTTAAACAAAGTTTGACAGCTGTGCAATTTAAAAAAAAAAAAACTATTTAACTAGCCAACTTTGCTCTGCAAAACAATCAATCAAATTCCTAAGAACGGTGCACTTTTGAAGCCTAATTTCGAGCGCCCCCTCTTCCCTTTTATCATCTTTCAAGGTAACGGGATATTGATGAATCCTGTAGACAAAAATGACAACGCTCTCTGCCTTAACCCAACCTTAATTGCTGAATCGCAGGGAGGTCTGCGAAAAACAAAAGCAAGGCAAGGAAATAAAGTTTGTGATTTCCAATACAATCACCACACGTGACTTGCCTCGTAAATACGGGCCTGAAGCTAACGGGCGAGTGGGCGGCAGGCAAAAGCAGTACTGGCTTATGCTGTGACCGGAAAAGAGCATGGGTCACTAAGGGACAACCAATGGAGGCCGTAGTGCAAGTGACAGAGCGGAAACCCAGATGAAGGACTCAAGATCTTTCTCTCTTTTATGTGACTGATAGGTTTATAAGACAGTGGAGCGAGGAACGCTCTACAAGCTGCCATTAATGCGAACTGGCCTTATAGTGAGGAATAGGGCATAGAGTGAGTATTAGGAACAGGGGTGAAGAAGCAGTCTCACTTTTCTGCTGGTCTTACCATGGCCCACCCTTCTCCTGACCACAAAGGCAAACCTGTGCTCACAGACTCAAAGCATATCCCTGCCAATCTATTAAACCAACAGAGGTCGACCACTCACTGATGACTAGTTATCACAGCTCTGCCTCAACTCCTTCCATGAGGAAGGCAACTCTAGGCTACTGCACATTTCCATACACATGTTCAACTAGGTCTGGCCTATCCAGTTGTGGGTTTGAGGACCCCAAACTATTTTCAAATTAGCATCCGCACCTCGTGAGGCTTGAGTAATACACCCAGACGTATTCAGTATTTCTTGTACTTTTGTACCAGTCCCCAGACAGGCAAGTAGCCTTCCCTGTTGCATGCAGTTATATGTGCATGCCATTTCTTTGCATTGAACCTTAGAATGGCTCTGGGGAACTGCCATTCCTATTCTACTGACGAATACCCGGGACCAATTTTGGCCGTAAGAATGGGGCAGAAAAATGTTGGCAAGCTGAGGGTCACAGGATAACAGTACTCCTTTTTTGCCCCTCCCCATAGTTATCAAAAGTATAATTATTTCTATAGCGCCCATCCACTCCGTGAATAAATGGATACCTGGGTGTGGAGGAGTCATTTTTAGTAGTAATAGTAATACCCGGTCACAAAAAGAATATATATATATACAAAGAGCTCTCTGGAATATGGTCAAGCCCATCCGGGCTTTTAGCAGCCAGGATAAATCAGATGATGAAGCAAGTCACTACTAGAGTCAGTGAGGGTTGTATATAAAAAGGAAAGCCTTTTCCACCCCTGTATCTGAAGACACCCCACTAAGTTACTTCGGCTCTGTGGGTTTACTTGTGCATGGGCAGACGGGCACTTTATTGTTTTGAAGTTTCAAGTCCTGTAAGAACATATCCGAATCTTCCCTTGCTGCTTACAAGGTACCCCCTCCCTACCAGGTGGTTTCCATCCTTTGTAAGAAAATCCAACTTTTTGTGTAAGTGAAATAGCAAGGCAACAAGAAGCAATAGTCAGCATAAGTACATCAGTCACTATATATGGAGGAGCAAGAGCCCAATACAACTTCTCTACCCACCTGACTTCCTTACACACCCCTGTCTAGTTCAGCTGCATGGGTATTATGATTCCCCATGGTACGGAAGACCATCACAAAATCAGTCAAATACAGGATGGCTCCACATTTACCTTCATGTGACACACAAAATAAACACAAGGTCAATGTTATCATTTAGCTACTGCTAAATCCAGTTGTACATTCACAACAATGAGGGGTTTTCTTACTTGGTTATAATTATAATGAATACAAAATTTAAAGGTCACAATCTGGTTATTGGGCAGCTAGGTCATGGGATGTAGAATCAAAAAAATGCAGTCATGTTGCTGGCTTCCTAATTTGTATAAAATTAAAGTGGGAGGAATGGTTAATGCTTTTTAGCTGGCATCTCTGTCTATATTCTGCTTTTCAGCTAAACTCTGTCTGTACCCTTATCAGAAGAGTGCAACATTAGATTGCTCTCACCTTAGCCTAACAGCTACGGTCACAAAAGTTGCATTTCATCTACAATTTGCATCCCCTCTTGTAAGCTTCAATTTGGAATCACTAACCAGCAGCTTTATAAAAGTATATATTTGTAAAAATGTCCTTCACAATTCTGCCAGGGCCTTGGATAATAAAGAATAGGCATCTGCAAATCATCCGACGAAGAAGTTACTTACCTTCGGTAACATCTTACCTGGTAGAGACTATCTAGTCAGAGATTCCTTACCTTAGAATTATCCCCAGGCAGGAGAATGGATCCCAAAATGTATTCATGAGCAGACCCCTGTCTGCCAGTTCTTCAGCTCCACGTGGCCTTGTACATGCTGGAAGTGTTGTTCGTGGCGCGAGTTACTTTTTGCGAATTTCCACACCAGATACGCACAGTGGCACCTGCCAGCAATTAAAACCAGTAGGGCAGTGGGGGCAGAGGGGGAGAAGAGAGGTTGGAAACATTTTTAAAAAGTTAATAAAAACCACTTACCTGCTGCAGCCGCCTTGTTCCTCCTACTCCTTGCGTCACGGAAGCCGGAAGGGGATGGTCCCTCAGGGCACTGTCTCCCCACCCAATCCAGACCCATCTCTCTAAAACGACGGCAGCGCAAGGATTGGTCTGAGTGGCTTCATTTGTCGCGGAGACGGGGCCTGGGAGTCTGTGAGGTTTCTCCATCTCGGCTGTACAATACAGCAGAGTTGGAGAAACTTAAGTGCGCATGTGTGTTTGGCCAGCCTAGGTCGGCCGGCAAAAACACACATGCGCACTTAAAAGTGAACAGTACTCTTCCCTGCTCTGGGTCGGCCCGCCCCTCCTGTCGGACGTAATTAACTCAGACAGAGATCAATACAACTATAATAATGCATTATCTTTTTATTTATTATCTGCTGAGAGTGGGGCAATACTCCACCGCCATTACGGAAGAGCAGCCCCTGGATACGCGGAGTCACGAAGTACAGTGACCACTGGTGTGGCAAACTAGTGGAAAGCACTATCCCTAGAAATCCGTTCATAGAGCGGGGAATATGGGTGAGTCGGTAGGGAATCTCCAGCTAGATAGAGTCTCTACAAAAGATGGCGTTATCAAAGATAAGTAACTTGTTTATCTGAAAGAGGCTTCTAGCTGCAGATTCCTTATGGTAGAATTGATTCCCAAGCAATACCTCCCAGAAGTGGGTCTACATACCAATTTCACACGAGGAAGTCCTTCAGGACCAAACGGGCAAAGTGCCCATCCTAAAAAATGTTGGAAAGTGGGTTATTAGTAGTGGTAAATATGCATCCACCACTGGCAATCACCACTAATACAATACAGGGCTCAGAATAGGTCTTAGAAAATTATTCACATGTTCAACCCTTCATAGCTTGGCTGCGAGCAGGTAGGCTTAACGTCAAAGACCGGTATGTAAAGCATTTAAAAACATAACCAGTGAGGAGGGGCTTCGTGGGCATCCAAGATGGTCGTGTGAGCAGAGGGCTCCCGAGACCCGCGCCGCCCTTCTCACATATCCTTACTACATCCTGATTTTGAAGATGGGCTTTTGAAGACGAACTCTTGCCGATCCCAACATTCTTTGAAGAATTGAAATCGGACGTTGGGATCCACTTTTACGCAGTCTCAAACTTTGCGGCCCGCCCTGGGGCCAGACCGGGGGTTCGGCCACTTTGCCAGCCGGGGAGTAGTTGAATAACAACGGCCGGAGGGGTCTCCCCTCCAGCGGTCCCCTGCCTGACTTTCAGTTTCGTTTTCCTACTCCCGGCAAGGATCGGCTGAAACGCCGCTTGGATCTACCCTTGGCCCTGCCTGATGCTCTCACACGGTGGTGTGCCCTCCTGGCGTTTCGCCTTTTACTCTGCACTATTGGCATTTACGTTGCATTTGGCCGATTTCACTGTTCTTGACCACATCCCGGCCGGCCATTTTCACCAGGTCGCGCGGGCCCCTATCTCCAATATGGCCACCAGACCCGAGACGGAGAGACGCAAGATCAAGACGCCTCACCGAGGGGGACAGACCCAGACGAACATCATGGATCACTACTCCCAATTGAAGGGATCCCCCAGTAGTGCTGGCCGTACGCCTGATGACCCTAAGGCTGCCTCCGGTACGACACCAGTAGTGTCGCTGCAAGATGTGATGAGTGCTATCACCAGTATGGAGGCCTCCATGGGGCAACAGTATGAGGCTCTTGCCTCCAAGATCGACACGGTGGCCGTGGATGTTACGCTGATTAGAGCGGACCTGGCGAAGACTAACGAGAGGGTCAAGGCGTTAGATCTGAAGACCTCCAGCCTGACCACTGATGTAACGGACATTCAGACCGAGATCGGGAATCTGCGTTCTTCCCGGGATGTGTTGGCCCGTCGTCTGGAGGACTATGAAAACAGGGCCCGTCGCAACAACGTGCGCATTATTGGGGTCCCTGAAAATCCCGAGGCTTCTGCAACCGACCTCCTGGTGGAAGATCTGGTCTCCAATTATCTTGCTCCCGCCGGACTCCCTAAGTTCTTTGCGGTCGAGCGTGCACATCGAATCCCTGGCGGAAAGGTCCAGCCGGGTGCCCCCCCCCCCCCCCCCCCCCCCGAGACCTATCGTTGCTAGACTATTCCACTTCAGGGATAGAGATGCCATCCTGCAAGCCTCTCGGGACAAGGGCTCTGTGAAGTTTGAGAATGCCACCGTGAACTTTTACCCGGACTTTACCCCGTTCGTTCAGAGGCAGAGAATGGGATTCCAGGGATTCAAGAGATTGCTACGGGACTTGGGCCTCAAGTACGCCATGCTGTTCCCGACCAGACTTCGTATTGAGTACGGGGAACTAACGTTTTTCTTCGATCGCCCGGACAGTGTCAGTGACTGGCTTGATTCTTTGCCAAAAAGGGATGATTGTACTGAGCACCCCGGCGGCGCCGACGGTGGCTTGCCGGAGCAGGAGTGACTTGTGGATCCCGATGTCTGAACTTTCCAACTTCTCCAGCTGAGTTTGGACAATGATTCTTTAGTTCTTCCTTCATATTGGCCTGAGGGTGGCGGGGTGAAGGGGACTCTTCCTCCTCTGGGGTTCTTTGTGTAGATTAGTTTCTTGATGGGGCGACAGGCACACTGCAAGTTGGGGTGGATTTAGAGTCTAACGCAGGGGTGCAGGGTGGGGGGTGTTGTAACGGGTTTAAGTTGGGGGGGTGGGGGGTGTGCGTGTGTGGTTGTTTTCGTTCACAAGGCATTCAACTGTTTTCTCTAACTGTCTCGGTCTTCGGGTTCTGTGTCTGGGGCGCTCTGCTTCTTCTTGGGGATAGGGGGTGGCGAGTTGAGACTACTATCATGGAATGTTAATGGGTTGGGAGACAGGATAAAGCGAGGGGTAGTATTGCAGTTCCTTAGGCTCCATTCACCCGATGTAGTTCTTCTACAGGAGACGCATCTTATAGGGAATACGTGTCGAGCCATGAACAGACGTGGATACCGCCTAGTTGCTCACTCCGGTTTCACCTCTGGCTCCAGGGGGGGTCGGCATTCTTATTCGGTCTTCTCTCCCCCTCGAAATTGATGAAGTTATACTTGATGATAGAGGGCGCTATGCTGCGCTCACGGGTAGATGGGAAGGGAAGACACTGTCCATACTCACGATATATATCCCCCCGGGCCTTCAGGCCTCCACATATGCCGATTTGGGTAGGGTCCTACTGGGGCTGCCTGAGGGTCTTCTCATCCTTGGAGGGGATTTTAACTCCGTTGTCTCTGGTACTTCTGATCGTTTTCCCCCCAGGGATTTGGCTAGATCCCATTTAAAAGTATACTACATGTGGGTGAGCGATTTCCTCGATACCTTTGGGCTCGTAGATAGCTGGCGGTTGATGCACCCTAAACAGCTTCAGTATACCTTCCATTCTGGGGCACATGGTAGTCTTTTCAGGTTAGACTATTTTTTAATGCCATCGGCTCAATCCTCCTCCATCAGTGAGGTTCCCCATTTTCCATGGGGTATTTCTGATCACTCCCCCTTGTGGCTTCGGCTTGCGATGGGTGCAGGCAGTGTGGGCAGAGTGGCTCCTATCAACCCCTGGTACTTTCGTGACCCAAAAACCCGTTCTGAACTTAAAGCCGTGGATCACTACTTTAATGACAATGTGGGGTCTGTTTCTTCTTCTGTATCTTTGTGGGAAGCTTTTAAGACTGTCATTCGTGGGCATTCTCTTTCACTGAATGCCGCTGCCAAAAAGGCTAAAAATGAGGAGCTTGTGCGCCTAGAAACTGAGATAACTGCACTAGCGAGTGACCTTGATACAGGAGTAACACGTTTAAAAATGCATTCCCTCAGTATGAAACAGGCCGATTATAGGTCCGTCGTCACTGACGCGGCTAGGGTGATGAACAGGGAGCAACAGGGCAGGATGTATGATGTGGGTGACAAGGCAGGTAAATTGATTGCTTGGCTTGACAAGAAGGAAAGAGTGAATCGTGTTGTCCCCGTGATTGAGAGGCTGGATGGTGAGTGTGTCACTGACCCTGTTGGGATTGTTGAGTGTTTTGTTGACCACTTTAAAACGGTGTATGCCTCTGTCTGCGATAGGGACGAGGAAGACTCCCGGTTGTTGCTTCGTGACATTGCGTTGCCCTGCCTTTCCGAAGATGACAAGAGACCTCATGGATGCACCCCTCACGGCGGACGAAGTAGCGGAGGCTATACGTTCCCTCCGCTCAGGCAAAGCAATGGGCCCCAATGGATTACCCATTGAACTTTATAAACTGCGACCCGAAAAAATGGCACCCCACTTGAGGGATATGTTCCTTGAGGCTCTGGACTCGGGTTCCCTTCCCGCTGATCAGCGACTCGCCACTATTGTGGTAATTCACAAGGAGGGAAAGCCACGGGATCGTTGTGCCTCGTATAGGCCTATATCTTTGCTTAATGCCGAACCCAAAATTCTAGCTAAATTGTTAGCTAATCGTTTGATTAAGGTGATCGGGGACTTGATCCATCCGGATCAGTCCGGTTTCATTCCTCATCGTAACACCGCCCTTAATCTTCGGAGACTCCATGGAGTTCTCGCGAGGGCTGGGACTCTCACTGAGTCGGCCATTTTAGCTTCCCTTGATGCTACCATGGCTTTCGACACTATCGAATGGCCTTATCTTTGGGCGGCCCTCTCAAAATTCGGACTCGGCCCCGTGTTCATCGCTTGGGTGAAACTTCTTTATGAGATGCCCCTTGCCCAGGTGGTGGTTAACGGGAAGGCGTCCGGTGTTTTCACACTCGGACGCGGTACTCGGCAGGGCTGCCCGCTGTCTCCTTTGCTCTTCGCCCTCGCATTGGAACCGTTGGCGGAGTGGCTCCGTTGGGAGCCTTCTATAAAAGGCATTCGGTGGTCTCCCGATTTCGAGGATCGTGTCTCGCAGATGACATTCTCCTATATTTAACTTCCCCTCAGAAATCCTTAAACGTGCTCTTCGATGTTCTTACCTCCTTCGGGAAGAACTCGGGACTCGTTATTAATTGGACTAAATCCTGTGTCTACGTTTTGGCTGGTGGTCTCCCCCCATTGCCTCGTAGATTTCCGATTCAAGTCACTGAGTCCGGTTTTAAGTACCTGGGGATATATGTTTCCTTGGACCCCACCGTTCGATATGAGCGCAACTTGCTGCCCCCTCTTCAACGGCTGAAGCTAGATGTTACACGCTGGCGTCATTTGCCACTGTCACCGCTAAGTCGTGCGGCTCTCTTTAAGATGATGTCGCTGCCTAGATTTTTGTACGCGCTCCAGAACTCAATTGACCCCGTTCCCTCTCGTTACTTTCGGGAGGTGGAGAGTCTACAACGGCAACTGATCTGGGATGGCCGTGCACGCGTTGCTCTGTCTAAACTCACACTTCCGTGGTATGACGGAGGCATCGCCCTTCCTGACATCAGGAGCTATTATTGGGCCTCCCAATTAAGTACGGTCAACCACGCAACATATGTTCCCGCTCCCGCCCCTGCCTTCGCAATGGATAAACACCTTCTGCCGGGGGGGAACTTCAATAGGGTGCTGTACTCCAGGAGGCTCTGTTCAACACTGACTGGCCCAACTAAAGTCGCGGTACATGTGTGGGATGAAGCGAATGCGGCCTTGGGATGGAAGGATAGACTCACTAGCGCGACCCCCTTGTATGACTCTGAATGTCTGGGCAATCTATGGCGAACGAAAGGATTTGACAAATGGGATATGATCGGAATCACTAAGGTGGGGATCTTTGGTCTAAAGGTGATGTTAAGACCTTCGAGGCGCTTAAGACGGAGTATGAACTTGGGGACAGAGAATTCTTCAGGTACGCTCAGGTCCGGCATGCCCTACTGTCGGTCTTTGCTGTGGGTACAGATATCCCTGAATCCTCACCCCTTGAGGATCGTATTCTGGATGGACACGTGCCCGACAGCACTATTTCATTAACTTACAAGAAGCTGATCTATAACAGGGCTGACCTGCTTGTGCGCCTGAGGGTCTCGTGGATTACCAACGGTCTAGAATTAGATGATGAGGACTGGCAGTCCGCTCTGTCCTCGCCAAAAGAAGTTGCCATACCTGCACGCCTTAGATTTGTTCAATTTAAGATCCTCCACCGTGTGTATGTCACTGGCCCGAGTCTGGTGCGCATGGGTTACTCTTCTGATGACTTGTGTAAGCGTGGCTGCGGTATGACTGGTACATTTCTTCATATTCTGTGGGAATGCCCGGAGGTGGTCGAGTTTTGGTCCCGTGTGCATGTCGTAATGGAGAGGGTCACCGGGGTGGCACTGCTGCCAGAGGCCAGGCGCTGCCTCCTGAATGTCTGGGAGCCCAATGACTACAATGCGGCACAGATTACCTGGGCGACCCTTGGTAATATGATCGCCAAAAGAGACATTGCACAGCTCTGGGGTTCCCATAGGTCTCCGACCGTAACACTGTGGGCAGAGAATATGGACTGGTGTATGTTTCGCGAGAAGACTGTATCTGTCACGTGGAAGGCCCAAGAAGTGGGGCAGAATCTGGTCGCAATGGAACGCATACCGTGGCAATATATGCACCCCCCCACAAGATTTGTTTCCCGATGCTACCTTGTCCCCCTGATTGACATTCCAAATATTAATTAAATTGTAATGCTACTGGTTTCCTCGCTGCCCCCTCCCCACGAAACACTGTGCTGTGTTATGTATTCTACAATGTTGAAGCGCCGAGTACATGGACCCATGACTGTATTTCCGATCCATTTTTGCCTTGTGTAACCTGTTATTGTTGTTGTTAATTTTCAATAAAAAATCTTTTTTAAAAAAAAACCATAACCAGTAAATAAGACAACAAAACAATAAAAATCCAACACTAATTTATAAAAATAGGACATATTTTTATCTTTAAAATGACACCACAACAAAAATATCCAATGAAGGAAACCAGAGATAGGATTTTTAAAAGATTTAGTACAATATAGCACATAGAAACCTATTCCGCATATTGGGACATCTGGTCGCGCTAGACCAGGACAAAGTCAACGTTTCAGACTGACCCCGATGGAGCCCTGCACGACTACCCCTCATGGTAGGCCTCGGTCAAAGTTTTACCTTCCGACTTGGAAACTTTTCTTGAGCTTTTCTTAACGGGTTCCCTCCAAGCTCTCAGCCAGTCCGGATTCTGTGAGGGTTCGCCGGCTTGCTATGCGACGAGCTCCAGTTCAAATTTATGAAAGTAAGGCCCCCGAAGCATTCCAGTGCCAGCACGCGGTTGAACTTACGCAGCTTAACTCTCGCAGTTGGTCCCAGTCGCCTTTTCTACTTTAGATCCTGGAAACCTTTACTGAGTTTTTCTCCCGGGGTCTCAGGATGCTCTTCAACAGGCTGGATTCGGTGAGGGTTCGCCGGCTTAGGTTTCCACCAACTCCATGGTCAAACTCTGGAAGATGGACCTCTAGCTGGGGGGGATCAACCTGCAGGGCAGGCCAGCTCGCGCTTGAGGGTCGCCGGGTTGGCTGTCCAGCTTGAGTCAGTCCACTTCTGGAGGTTTTTGCCACAGCTACTCCAAACTTCTTTAAACTTCTGGAACTTCTTCCTGAAGTTCCTTCAAGGGTCCCAACGGGTCAAAAACGTACTCCAAGGGTATGGAAGCTCCAAGCTGGTCCCTGAAAGTTTGAGACTTCCAACTCCCATAATCTACTAGGGCTAACCGCTTACAAATCCACTGGTAGTACTCCAGGCTGGGGATTCTTGATGGTGATGGTCCAGGTGAGCTCTGTTAACCTGTAGCTTGCAGGGAGTCCACTCTTTTGTCCATTTGAAGCAGGTTTGAGCCACATGGCTGTAATTCCAAATAGTGCGGCAGGAGAGTCAGAGTGCAGGGCCTGGTTGGTGCACATCAAACTTCCAGCATGGACCCTTCTTCTGTGGTTGCAAGCTGTAGATCGGAGAAGCACTGCCCCTCTCAGAAACGTATTCCATGTTCTCTGGGGTCACACAGGAGGGCACTCCTGTCCAATGAGGTGCAGGGTGACACCTCAGAGCATGACCATTAACTCCAAAGTGTGGCACAATGGTCTCCCAGAAAGCATTATTTCTACAAAATTAAATATAGCTGAAGTCCCAACAGAGAAGCAATAGCTAGCTATCTATATCAACAATCCAGGATGGCTCATCTCAATATTCTCCATCTCCCTGGCATTTGCACATTCCTTTCTTAAGCCTGCCATCTGGCTGGGTTCAAAGAGTATGGGTGTACATGAAACTGGTTTCTCCTGCCTGTCTCCTCCTTCGATTGAAGATTATGGTTTCGACCCCTCCCACTGGCTCTGGCATTCCTATGCAGTAGGACTCTCTCCTCCCAGAACGGGTCCTTCACCCTAGGGCTACTTCTCACCTCAAAGCAGTCTGGCTAATCCACTTAAGTCTGACCAATCAGGATAGAGGACTGGAAGGCTGAATTTTGACTTACAGACAAGAAAGTCTTATAACTTCTTGTCTGTACATTTAAGGATAAATTCAACTATAGTATATTGTTGGATTTATCAATACCGTTCTAGCAAGTCCTTGAATTAGATTTTCATGACTCTCCTGCCGGAAATTATTAGTTAATAACTTCTTACCATGCTAACCTATCGACTGGGATCTGCAATGGGGAAAATTAATCAGGTAATTTCTCCAACATCAGGGCTTATAAAAACTTATTTTATAAGTACCCTGCCCATACCTACAGAACACCACCCTCCGCGAACACCTAGGGGAGGAGTTAGGCGTTCAGAATATTCAAACATGCTGCAGATCCTCTCTTCACAGTGCTGCTAGCACAAAAATCGATATCGGGAAGCAATTTACTACAATGTGGGAAGTGAAATGTGCAATTTCAGTAGACCAGAGTCATATAAAACCCACTTTACAAGGGTCCTCCCTATAAATACCCGACCCCCACCACTGAGACAGCTACTATGCCAAAACATTGTAGTTTATTAATTTTTAAGTGCCCCAATCACCAAAGTCGAGTATGGGCACAATTTGCATTTTAAAAGCAGATCTGCAACACAGAGCTGCTTTTAAACTGATCGCAGACCTCAGCAGTACACACATGCAAGTGCATAAAGGGCTGCAGGCCTCTTAACTGCCCTTCCCTATTATATACTCGAAACTTAAAGGTAATTTTGACCCCCCCCTTCCCTATTATGTACTAGGGCCTTATCCGGGGGGTCATGCCAATCATAGCGGTACCCTAACCCATAATGCACCAAAGTGTATGTTGGTGTTTTCACTGTATTCTAAGTGTGTCTTCAGAATTGCACTGTCCCTGGGCATGGTTAAGCAGAGGGACATTCCGTCAGTTGCCACCAGTAAGCAAAATATGGGCGTAGCCAGCACACAAGGATGACTTTGCAACACCGACAGACTTGACTGTCCAGACAGTAGTGTTTGGTAAATGTGTGCTAGGAAACCCACGTTGCTGCCAGGCAGATGTCTAGGGCTGGAACTAAGTAAGTCAACGCAGTTGTTGCAGATTTAGCTCTAGTGGAATGAGCACGCAAACCCTCACGAGGCTGCTTTTTAGCCAATGCGTAGCAGATTTTGATACAGAGTACGATTCATCGAGAGATGGCCCTTTTCAGTATGCCCTATTCCTTCTTCGCTCCGACATACTCCAGGTAGAGTTGATCGTCTTCTCGAAACTCATCTGCGATCAAGGCAGCACGACAATGCTATTTTTGGGTTCAGACGGTGAAGGTTTAAGATGCTTTCAAACTGGCCTTGGGCAATAGGAACGAAGCTGATTTATTGTTACTAGATCTTTAGGAGGCATTTGACACGGTTTCACATCCTATTCTAATGCAACGCTTGCGAGACATCGGGATAGGTGAAACCACACTGGCCTGGCTAGGTTCCTTCTTGTCAAGCCGATGCCAATCTGCTTGGATGCCGCCATTCGCTTCTGACTCCAAACCTCTTAATTTGGTGTCCCCTAGGAACCTGCCTTGAGTGCTACATTGTTTAATGTTTACATGTCCCCTTTAGCAGCCCTGGTGGGATCCTTTGGAGTGCAATTGATCTCAGGCGCTGATGACACAGAGATTCTGTTAACCTCTGTAGGGAACGTCTCTATTGCCCAGAATAGATTTGAAGAGTGTTTGTACGCTGTGTTTTAATGGATGTGTTGGAGTAATCTCCAATGCAACACTAGCAAAACAGAAATTTTGGTCTTTGGATCACCACCCTTATATGGGGTGGTGAAGTCTGGCCTAGTTCTACTCTATCCCCTCCAACTCCTGCCACAGTGGTTCAGATTCTCGGAGTGACGTTTGACAGCAATCTGTCCTTCAAATCGCAGGTAGAGAGCATAGTTGGAAACGGTTTCGAACTATGCCAATGCCTAATACTCGGGTCTCCCCTTGTAACAAATCAAGAGACTCCAGTTGGTGCAGAATGCCACAGCCCGTCTCCTGCTTAACATTCTGAGGAAGGTCTCAATACATGCCCATCTCAAGAACTGCACTGGCTGCCTATTTAAAAGAGTGGAATTTATGGGACTGTTGTTGGCCTAGGTCTTAACTACCTAACCAAGAGATTATCACATGATCATCCGTCTAGAACTTCAAACTCTGGTACCTAAGACTAAGAGGAAGAAATTGGGGCGGCACCTCCTTTTCTGCATCTGCTTCTTTGGGCTGAATGCCTTCCCCCTGCACCTGCGTGCTACAAAGGATGCAGATTCTTTTAAGAGCGGCTTAAAAATGTGGTTTTTAAACTGCTTTTTAATTCATGTTCCACATGTGAGATCAGTATTCGACGAACCCGTAGCGCCAGGACAAAATACTGAGTAGCCATGTACTTTAAATGTTCAGTTTTGATTTGAAGTTGCTCCTCTTCTTTGGAGGGATGAGGCAATGAGCGTAATAAGTAGGCAGAGTGATGGGCTGGCCTAAGTGAAATGGAGTGACCACTTTCGGAAGAAAGAAAGCTCTCATACCAAGCACCAGTTTGTCTGGGTAGATGTTAAGAGAAGGAGGCTGGAATGACAAGGCCTGAAGCTTACCGACCCTCCGAGCACATGTTACTGCATCCACAAAAGTCATCTTGATAAGGAGCCTGAGTAGGCAATTGTGCAGAGGCTCAAACGGAATGCACATAAGGAGAGTGACAAAGACATTGCGATCTCACCGGGGCATGACAGACGGTGGAGACAAATGCGGTCAACCTGTCAGACACCTAATGACAATAGGGGACTTGAAGAGGGATGGTTGATCAGGCAACCGCAGAAAGGCTAAAATGGCAGAGAAAGCCTTCAGAGTGCCCAGAGCAGAACAAAGCTGGGTAAGGGAAAGGATAAACAAAATAATCTGAAAGGGGGCAGAAAGGGGATTTAGTTGTCTTTCTGTACACCATGCCACAATTTTGCCAATGGCAGGAGTAAATAGTCTTGGTGGAGGGACGCCTGGCTACCAAGATAACTTCACAAACTTCGGGAGAAAGAGAGAAAGCTGTAAACTGTTGCTGTTCAATCTCCATGCAAGAAGGTTGGGCGTTTACAGGTTTGAATGGAGAACGCTCCCTTGCTGCTGCTGCAGCGGATCCTCCCGAAAGGGAAGTGTGATCAGAGGACCAATAGCCATGCTCAAAAGTTCGGGAAACCAGACTGTCCGTGCTCAATCCGGACCCACAAGGATGCCTTGGGTCCGGTCATTCCTTATCTTCCTGCGAACTCTGCGCAGGAGTGGTATGGGCAGAAAGGCGTATAGGAGTTCTTAGGTCCACTCGAGACAAAACGCATCTCAGAGAGAGAAACCTTGGAAACTTCAGCACACAGAACTGCTGACATTGTATGTTCTTATTGGTGGCCAACAGATCTACCCAAAGATCTCCCCACTGCTGAAAGACGTTGCATCACCTCTGGATTGAGACACTATTTATGATCAGCGAGGCATCTTCGGCAAAGTTTGTCCGCTCTGGTGTTCAGAGAACCCGCCAGATGTTGAACCACCAGGGATATGCCCTGCTGTTCCAGCCATGTACAGAGATGCAGGGCCTTTTGACAAAGGGTCCACTACCCCGCACTGCCCTGTTAGTTGCAGTATCACATGGCTGTGAGGTTGTCCCTGGACACTTGCACCAGCCTTCACTGGGTGGAGGGTAGAAAGACTTTCAGCGCCATTCGGATTGCCTAGAAGTCCAACAGGTTGATGTGGAGTTCGGATTCCACCAGAGGTCATAAGCCTCTGATCTCTACCTCTCCCAGATGGCCGCCCCATCCCAGGAGTGACGCATCTGTCCCTACTGTGAGATCAGTTGGGGAAGAGGGAGGGATCTGCAGCTGACCCAATCGCGGTTCGTCAACGACCACGGAAGAACTTTCGCAGTTCCCTCTGAGATCTGGCCTGTGTAGGAGAGATTCCCCTGAAGCTGCACCCACTGGAACTTCACGTCCCACTGCAGAGCCCACATATGCCAACAGGCATATGTCACCAGAAGGATGAAGGAGGCCATGAGGCCCAGCAGCCTCAGAGTCTGTCTCCTGAAATCATGGATAGAGACTGAAACATCGTTATCTGATCCTGAACATCCTCGACTCGCTGTTCGGGAGGATTGGCCATAAACTGCAGTGTCCAGAACAGCTTTAATGAAAAAGAGCACCTGAGACGGGGTCAGGTGTGACTTTGGCACGCTGATCGTGAACCCCAGCAAATGCAGGAGGTCTGCCGTAGTGTGGAGGTGGGAGATTAAAGCCTGGGAGGAGCCTGCCTTTAGCAGCCAGTTATAGAGATAGAGGAAGACTGGAACCTCTGATCTCCACAGATGAACTGCAAACACTCATAACCTTGGTGAACACCCAAGGGACACTGGTAATGCCAAAGGGGAGCACAGCGAACTGAAGGAAAGTGCTTGTGGCACACTGTGAACAGCAGGTAACACCTTTGGGCAGGCAGGATGGGAATATGGAAATGGGCATCTGCAAGTCAAACACTACCATCTAGTCTTGTGGGTCCAGGGCAGATAGGGCTGGAGCAAGAGTGAGCATTCTGAACTTCTCCTTCTTGAGGAAGAAGTAGATAGAGCGCAGGTCTAGGATAGGATGAAGGGCTCCGTCCTTCACATCGCCTCTCTCTCTCTCTCTCTCTCTCTCTATGGCTACTTTGGCCATAAGAGCGGTCACTTCCTGGTAGAGAGAAGATAGGTGCTCCTCCTTCAGCCTGTCGTACATAGGTGGCATGGAGGGAAAGGCATTCTTGAATGGGAGGGAGTAGCCCCTTCCAACAATCTGCAAAACCCACCTCTCTGATGTTATGGACAGCCAGTGGGACAGGTGAGGGTGAATGCTGCTGCGCACTAGGTGCCAATGGTGGTAAACGAGCAGACTGGGCGTGTTTGAATGCTGGGGATGCGGGGGGTAGACTGACCCAACCGCCTGCCACCCAACCCACGGGTCACTAGGTACCGTATCCACAGGCACAGCGCGCAGAGGTGGGCTGGGCAGGTAAGGCCACAGGCTGCACTGCCCTTCTGTTGCCACAAAAGGAGCGAAAGGCAGATTGAGAGTGATGAGGGACCAAGAAAAAGCTCAAGTACTGGGCCATAGCCCTGCTATCTTAAAAGCACTCCAGCGCCGAATCTGCCACGTCTCCAAAGAGATAGGAACCATCAAAGGGTATGTCCATGAGGGGCAGCTGAACATCCCCAAAAAAGCCAATAGTCCTCAGCCAGGCCTGGCGGCGCATGGCCACTTTCAGTGAAACCGCTCTGTCGAGTGAGTCGGTGATGTCTAGTCCCTATCTAATGATGAACTTAGCTGCATCCCTCCCATTGGCAATTACCTGAGCTTCCTTCGCGACCATTGGTTGCCCCTGCGTGTTCGACCTGGCAACTTTTGGTGTGTTTCCTGTCTTTTTGCTTTTTGACCTCCCAGGTTTGACTGTTTTTGCTGGTTTAGTGTCTCTGCACACTTTCTCACTGCTGTTCAGTGTTAAAGTGCAAGTGCTCCTATTGTAAATTGTGTTATGGATTGGTGTGTCCATGATTTGCATATTGGATTTAATAGTAAGTCCCTAGACTGAGGGTGCCAGGGCCTATAAATCAAATGCTGGTAGTGGGCCTGCCGCACTGGTTGTATCATCCACACAAGCAGCCCTGTAAAGGGTTCTCAGACCTGCCACTGCTGTGTCTGCCCGCAGTTTGTAACTGCCATGTTGACCTGGCAAGTGCACCCACTTGCCAGGCCCTAATCTTCCCTTTTCTTACATGTACGTCACTCCTAAGGTAGGTCCAAGGTAGCCTAGTGGGCAGGGTGCAGTGTATGTGAAAGGTAGTACAGGTACTGATGTGTGTACCATGTCCTGGTAGTGAATTACAGTGTATTTTGTTTTTCACTATTGAAAGGCTATCTGTCCGACAGCATAGAATGGGAGTTTACTTATAACATCTTATAAGCATATCTTCCCCTTAGGACAAGATAGATAAACAGGGCTTAGTATGCCGGAACACAGAATATAAAAATGCATCTTTTATTAAAGATGATTTTTAGGTTCTATGTTTGAAAATACCACTTTCATAAAGTAGGTATTTCTTGCTTAGCCATCCTGTGTGACTCTGCTGGGTTTGTGGATTGACTGTCTGGCTTTGGAGTGACAGTGGCTGGGGATGTGCATTCTCCTCAGACAGTCACTGAGAGTGTTGAAGTGTGTCCTGCCTTTCCTGGATGAGTCAGGGCTAGGCTGAATAGACCTGGGCTGCATTTAGAGTAGTGGGAGTAGATTTCCTTGCACCTGAATGGGCCTGGTCTGCCTAGGACAATGCTATCTCCAGCACCTGCCAGGAAGCCGGGCAAGAGAGGACAGAACTGGTTTGGGCTGGGCACAGACACTCTCTGCCTAAGAGAACAAAGAGAAATGCAGTACAAATATGGGGCCAAACCCCAGAACTTTAGAACGTGCTGGGATAAAGGAACCTGTAAAGAAGAAGAGCTGGAAGAACTGCCAGGAATACTGCCCCTTTGCTGTGTTGTTGCTTTGTCGGGTTGGCCTGCAGTTGCTGCTTCTGCCTTAGGCAGTGAAAGGACTAGACTGAACTTTCTTTATTTGTGCAGAATATCTCAATGGGCTTGAAGTAGAGCTTGCATCCTGTTCTGAAGTCTAAGGCACCGTAAAGACTTCACTGACCTCTGGGTACAGCCTATGGCGATTAAAGTCTTTAGCTAAAAAAAATACATACTTTGTAGGCTGTGCATGTGAGAAAGTGGCTCTATATATCCTGGGCCAAGATAAGGTACAGTGTGTATAGAGTCCACAAACCCCAGAGGTATAACACAGGTTAAAGCCTTACTCTCTAAAGTGGTAGCTTGGACGAGCAGTAAGGCAGTACCAGAGGACAGTGTAAAGCATGTGTTGTACACACTCAGTCAGCAAAAGGTTTCACACACTCAAAGACTGAACTCCAGGCCAATTGTTTTTATATCAAAGATATAGTTGTTTTATTTTTAGAACCAACAGGTATCAAAATATCCTAGATTCAGCCCTGGGATCGAAGCTGAAAACAGTTTAGTAAAAACATTTTAGTTATTGCAGTGATTTTTAAGGAATATAAAGCTATTTTAAAGTTCACACTTGAAAATTCAAGTTACTAGTAAACCCGGCTAGGATTACTTTCGCGGTTCAGTACTGTGCTACGAGATGCAGTACTGGCTTCTCTCCTGATCACAGATGAGTACCTCGGAATTCGGTTGATTTTACGGGAATATTTTAAGTTTTAAAAACTTCACACTTAAAAGATTTTTTGAGTCAAACCAGTCAATGTCATCCAATGGCAGTTAAGGGAGTTACCGGTTTCCAGGTGAGTACTCGACTGGTGAAGTTAGGGTTCTGGGCATAGACTCAGGGGTCCCCTAGGGTCAGGAAGGTACAGTTGGTTCACCCTCAGCGGCACAGGGGCAGCCGGGTGCAGAGGTAGTTAGGCCCAATGTTATCCAATGAGGGGCAGGGGGCCTCCGGTTGGTGGCTGCTGGCTAGCAGGCCACGCGGCTGTGGGAGCTGGGCTCCTGGTCACTTGCTCAGGGCAAAGGGGGAAGTAGGATAGGACAAATGCTGCACAGCCAGAGGCACTCGGACGGCTGGGTGCAGGGTGCTTTTGAGCTGTCGGGTGCTCAAGGTTATTCATAGGGAAAAGTAAAAAGGAAACAAAAATGCTGCATACTCTGGGACGGTGATTCTTCAGGTTCGACCACCACTTCGAGAGGTAAGTTGGGATCTTGGAGAAGAGGTAGGTACCCCAAAGGCAGGTACAGGGGGCTGCAGGGAGCCGGGTGCAGGTGTGTCTTTTGGTGTTGGGAATCTTACCCTTGGTTGGTCGCGGTTGGGGGGGGGGGGGGTCTCTGGTCCTTGAGGCTGCAGGCGTCGTCTGGGTCATCGAGGAGGGACTTTGGGCACTGGACTTCGGGTCCCGGTCGCCGGTGGAACGTCCTCGTGGTCTTGGATCACTCGGGCACGGGCCAATAGGTCCCTGTCCTGGGGTGGGGTGGGGTGGGGTGGGGTGGGTACACCACCTAGCCTGCTCCTCTCCGGTGGGAGGGAGGCAGGAGCCTAGCTGTGATTGGGCAGGGCTCCCTATTTTCAAGATGGCCGGAGCCCGGGGTCGTGCTTCACCTCGCCTCTCCCACCTGAGGGGTGGGGTTGGCACAGGCTGGCACACCCCCCTTCCTGACGTAGGGTTTCCCACCAGTGTGGGGATTCGAACTGGTGGGGGCCAGTTGCTGAGTACAGCAAATGGTCTGGAGAAGCTCACAGAGGCGGCATGCCTTTGAAGCTTCCCCCTGCCCATCCTGGGGGAGGAGACCTAGCACCACGCCCAGGATGTGCATTGTTGCAGACCCAGGAGAGCGAGGGGCTCTCCACCCAGGGGTCCAGCAACATGTCTGCTGTGTGGCAGCCTGGGCAGCCACTCAGTCCAGACGTGGATTGTAGGGTAGGTTTCAGGGGGCATCTCCAAGATGCCCTCTGGTGCATTTTACATTAAACCTCACACAGGCATCAGTGCGGGTTTAATGTGCTGAGCAATTTGATACCAAACTTCTCAGTCAGTGAAGCTATCATGGTACTGCGGAGTTCGTAATGACGACCTCCCAGCAACGTATACTCTTAAATGGCAGCACTGCAGTTACAGTGCCCAGGAATGGCCCTAGGTAATGTAGGGACACAGGGTTCATTAACCTGTACCCACACCACTGGCATAGGGCACCCAGCTAGAGGGGTGACTGAAGTATACCAGGGCAGTGGCGTTTGTGGGCATGGCACACAGGGATGTGTGCCATGTCGACACTCTATTTAGTTCTGTACTTCGACACTCAGCCTGCAAAGGCAGTGTGTGGGTGTCAGGGTACAGGGCCCCTAAGGGTGGCACAATAAGTGCTGCAGCCCTTAGGGGTCTCCTCTGGTCACCATGCCCGGAGTACCTAGGGTACCATTTACTAGGGGCTGATAGGTGGCCAGAGATGCCAATTGGGTTTTGTTTCAACACAGCTTTAGGGAAGGAACACAGGCCCTGGGTAGCTGGTTGGCAGGAGCACAGGGCACACTCCGTCAAGCACATCAGCAGTCAGAAAAAGTGGGGGCATACCAATGCAAGAAAGATGGCACTTTCTCACAGTGCATTTATCACATTTCTGTGAAAGCATGAAATTGCTTCTTTTTCATTTACAAAAAATAAACTGTAAAACAAGGGGGCAGACCCCCCAATGAAAATGTTCTGAAATGTGCTGAAACTTGCACGATGGAGGCCTACATGTACAATGCAATCCAAAACACTCTACTGATAAAATAAATGGTCCAATATATAACAGACCTCAAGGTTAACACAGAACACGAGACTTAAGAATGTATACAGTGGTATTTGTTCACATTTCAAAGTGTTATCCTTGATGACAACCCGGGCACCCACAGTGCCATCCAGATGTAATCTAAAATGGCGCTAGACATAGGGAATGCACGTAGTCTAACCACTTTTTCATAAAATGATGAACATATCACAATAATATGTATTGGTAATGTTCAGGGTCCTCTATAGTATTAGCCTGCATGTTATATTCTGAAATAGAGAGGGAGACAGGAATTAGTGGTAATTGCAGTAGACCAATTACAAGTGGTTTGTATTTATTACTGTTGCTAGAGCACGCTGAACTGCTGAGATGAATCGTGTAGCAGCCGCTTGGAACTGAAGTGCCCGTATTGACTTCCAGTGGTATGTTTTTTAAACATTAAAACGTCTTTGTTTCTGTTCGGCAAAACGCTTATAGTCTAATCCAGTGCTTAATTTGTGCCGGTGCTTTCCGGTGCTAAGCACCTGCATTTATTTCTCTATAGAATGCTTCCTTGCTAAAACGATCCCTCGCCCCGCCGCCTTCCTTTTCCCAACTGTATCTTTCGCCTCTTCCAGACTTCCTTCTAACCTCTCGCTCTACCTCCCGCCACCTATTCTGCCATCTCCTCAACCCCTTTCCTCCCCTCACCGCCTCAATGATTTCCTTACGCACCGTGATGATGCTTAATTTGGGCTCTGCTCACAGTGGGGTCAGCTAGCCACCTCACCTAGGAGACGCCACCCTTTCCGGTTTATTTACAGTGTGTGCCTGTAATTTCCATGAACGCATCTATAGGTTTACAAACCCACTTTTCTCATACAGCCTGCAGATTAGATACGAAGCGAAACACTAAACCAATTTGTTGTCGCTTCTGACAAACTAGAAGGGAAAATTGGATGAAGTACAGGTTTGGGGTGGCCAGGGTACTGCAGAGAGTATTTTTTTTTTTTTTAACTTTTTATTAATTTTATAAATACAAACACAAACAACTTGCAAGGAAAAAGAAAAAGAGAAGACAGCAATATAAATAACGTTGCATTACATGGTGCGGGAGCGGGGAAGGTCAACCAATGAGCGTATTTTCCATCAAGAAAGAGTCTCGCATGGGGGGGGGCAGAGGAACAAAATGTATCCTATACACAGTAAGAAGTGGAGGAACCCTCGGGTTACGGGGACGTAGGCTCAACATCTGGGTCAGGGAGAGGGGGGGGTACATATATCGCCACGGTAAGCGTTCCACTGAGTCCATATCTTCCCCCATTTTCGGGGGGTGCCTCGGGAAGTATATACAGTTTTTTCCCTGAACATGCACCAGTCCATGCTTTGTTTCCACCTCCGAATCCCGGGTGGTCCCTGAGCGCCCCACAGTTGCGCGATGTCTCTTTTGGCGATCATATTGCCCAAGGTCACCCATCGAAGCTGCGATACGGAGTAGTCGTTCGGTTCCCATACATTCAGCAAGCATCTCCTAGCCTCTGGCATCGATCGCACCCCCGTAACCTCACTCATCACCTCGTGCACACTGGTCCAGAATCGCACTATCTCAGGGCACTCCCAAATGATATGTAAAAAGGTGCCCAGGAGACCGCATCCACGCCGACACAAACCATCCACAGAAAAGCCCATGTGTACCAAACGGGGACCAGTCACATACACTCTATGCAGGATTTTAAGTTGCACAAATCTAAGGCGCGCCTGGATGGCCACCTCTCTAGGGGAGGAGATCGCCGCCTGCCAGTCCTCATCGTCCAGCTCCAGCCCATCACCAATCCAGACCTCTCTAAGGCGAAACAGGAGATCAGACCTGGAGTTGATCAGTTTTTTATAAATAAGCGAAATCGTACTATCAGGAACATGTCCGTCTAGTACCCTATCCTCAAGCAGGGACGACTCCGGAATCTCCACACCCGAAGGGAAGACCGAGAGCACCGCATGGCGGACCTGCGCATAGCGAAAAAACTCGCGATCGCTCAGAGCGTACTCGGTTTTCAATTCCTCAAACGTCTTCATTCTCCCCTTAGTCCAAACATCATCAATCCTGCTGATACCTATCAAGTCCCACCTATCAAACCCCTTCGACTGCCAGAGAGAGCCAAGTCTATCGGATGCATACAGTGGGGTGGCACGAGTCAATTTATCAGTCCACCCAAGCGCCATGGAAGCATGTCTCCACACCTGGACAGCCGTCCTAGTGGGGCCCGAACGTTTCGAGGGGTGATTCTTGAGTAGAGGGCTCTATTATAGTCACCCCCCGGTAACAACCATTTGTCCATCTCGAAGGCCGGATTCGGCAAAGGGCCATACATGCAGTGATTTATTGCCCCCAATTGAGACGCCCAATAATAGCGACGGATATCAGGCAAAGCAATTCCACCGTCGTACCACGGGAGCGACAGTTTAGCGATGGCGATCCGGGGCCTACCCCCCCACACCAGTTGTCTCTGTAAACTCTCAACCTCACGGAAATATTTAGCCGGGACAACGTCAAGTGTGTTTTGCAATGCATAGAGGAAGCGGGGCAGTGACATCATCTTAAACAATGCCGCTCTACCTAGGGGAGAGAGAGGGAGTTTCCCCCAAGCGACAACATCTGCCCGAAGGCGCTGAAGAGGGGGCAGCAAGTTCCGGTCAAACCGCAGTTCAGGTTTCAGAGTGATAAAAATGCCTAGGTATTTAAAGCCATCTCTCACAATCGCGATAGGACAACCACTCGGCAGAAGAGGGGCGTCTCCCGACAGGACGTATACACAGGACTTCGACCAATTAATGACAAGACCCGAGTTTTTGCGAAAGGACGTTAAGACATCGAACACTACAATGAGGGATTTACGGGGAGATGTGAGATACAGCAGAATATCATCAGCATAGAGAGATACACGGTCTTCAAACCCCGAATTCCATCTAATGCCCTTCAGGGACGGCTCCCACCTCAACCAGGCCGCCAGCGGTTCCAAGGCGAGAGCAAACAACAAGGGGGACAGGGGACAGCCCTGTCGCGTTCCCCTGCCTAGTGCAAAGGGTGCAGAGACCCGACCATTGACCACCACCTGAGCCATGGGACCGGAGTAAAGCAATTTGACCCACCGAACAAACTCCGGACCGAAACCAAACTTGGCGAGAACCGCCCACAAATACGGCCATTCGATCGTATCAAACGCCATTGTAGCGTCCAAGGACGCCAAGATGGCGGGCTCACGTAGCGTCTCGGCTCGTGCCAAGACGACATGCAATCTTCGGAGATTAAGCGCCGTGTTGCGTTGCGGTATAAAGCCGGATTGGTCAGGGTGAACCAGGTCCCCAATGACAGTCGCCAAACGTGTCGCCAGCAGCCTGGCCAAAATTTTAGGCTCCGCGTTAATCAACGAAATAGGTCTAAAAGATGCACAGCAATCCCGAGGTTTACCATCTTTGTGGATGACGACTACAGAGGCCAGTCTCTGGTCTGGTGGGAGAGAACCCACCTCCAAAGACTCGAGAAACATAGAGCGCAGATGTGGAGCTAGCGTGTCCGGGCGTAGTTTATATAGTTCAATGGGGAGCCCATTAGGGCCCGAAGCCTTGTCGGATCGGACCGAACGGACAGCAGCGGCAATCTCGTCCACAGTAGGCGGCGCATCCAGAGCATCCCTATCAATGTCAGACAATCGGGGAAGTGCAATATCCCGCAATAGCAGGTGGGAATCCTGCTCAGATCGATCAGACACCTGGGAATACACCTTGCGGAAGTAATCGGCAAAACATGTGACAATATCAGCAGGGTCAGTACAACACTCTCCATTCTCCACAACGATCACAGGGACGACACGACTCGCATTCTCCCTCTTATCCAGCCAAGCAAGTAATTTCCCAGCCTTATCACCCACGTCATACAGGCGGCCCTGCTGTTCCCTTCCCATTTCCTTAGCAGCTTCCGTAACCAGAGCCCTGTATTCATGTTGTTTCAACTCCAATAGATGTAACCCCTCAGCAGTGACCTCAGATTCCAAGCACTCCTCCAGGGCTGTGACCTCCCCCTCAAGGCGAACCATCTCAGCACGGTTGGCCAACTTCACGCTACCAATCAAGGAGAGGGCCTGGCCACGAATGACAGTCTTGTAAGCTTCCCAAAGCAAACTTGGGGAGGAAACAGAGCCCACATTTTCCGCAAAATAACAATCGTGTGTTTTAACCAGCTCAGCCCTGACCCTGGGGTCCTTCAAGTACCAGGGGTTAATCGGAGCCACTCGGCCCGCCGAACCCTGCCGTGCATCAACCACCAGCCAAAGCGGAGAATGGTCCGAGATACCCCTTGCCAGATGTTTAACTTCCCGTATGAGGGAGGCATGGGCCGAGGGCAGCAATATATGATCTAACCTCGAGAGACTACCATGAGCACCAGAATGATAGGTATATTGCAACTGCCCCGGGTGAAGCAAGCGCCAGCAATCAGTGAGCCCCAGCGGCTCTAGGAAGTCACTCAACCAAGTCTGGGCCTTCAGCAGTTCCCTGGGAGGGTGACGGTCACACATCCCCGAGACCACCGCATTAAAATCACCCCCAACCAAAAGCAGACCCTCGGGGAGACCCAGGATAAGTCCACTCAGATCAGCGAATGTGGTGGCTTGGAGGCCCGGGGGCACGTACACGGAAAGCAGAATAAGAACCTTCCCTTCCCAGCGCCCCACAATGGCGGCGTATCGTCCCTTATCATCCAGTATGACATCATCAATGGCCAAGGGGAGGGAGGTCCGAACCAGAATGCCTGCCACTCTGGAGCCCGAAGTGAAACCCGAGTGCGCCACAAGGCGATAACCACGCCTATTCAGAGCGTAGCACTTGTTGCCGAGCAAATGAGTCTCCTGCAGTAAGACAACATCAGGAGACAAACGTTTCAGCAATTGCAGCACCACCCTCCTCTTGATCCCATCCCCCAACCCGTTCACGTTCCAACACAATATCTGAAGTCCCCTACCCTCCATCCCCGAATTCAGCCCCTCCCCCGCCCCACACCCAAAGCAACTGCATAAAACAGGAGTTTGCCTTTTCTTCGCCTTGCAAATAACAATAAAATTCAAACCAACAACCCAGTCCCCCCAACAATGTCAAAACAACTATACCCCCCACCCCGCACCCCTGCTGAAGACCAAAAAGCCCCATAAACTGCAGTGTGCCTGTCGCCCAACCACCCAACTAATCTACGAAAAGAAAACCCAGGAGGAGAAAGGACCCGCTCACCCCCCACCCACCCCCAAAAGGACTATTACTTGCAAACATTAATAACACAGCATAGCATAGTTCAAAGCCAACATGAAGGGTACGGGGTCAAAGTCAACATCTACTCCTGCTCCGTCGGGCCACCGTCCGCTCGATCCGATCTGCCAGAGTCCTCAAAAGGTTCTTGATCCGTAGGCAGCGAGTCAAGCCAGTCACTCACGACCCCAGGATGGTCAAAGAAAAAAGTACGATCCCTATGGACCACCCGCAAACGGGCCGGGAAGAGCATGGCATACTTCATAGACCTTTCCCGGAGTCTCTTCTTGACCCCTTGGAACCCCAGCCTCTGTTTCTGGACCTGTTGTGTAAAGTCCGGATAGAAGCTGACAGTTGAGTTCTCAAAGGCAATGGGACCAGACTGCCTCGAAGCCTGCAGGATAGCGTCTCTGTCCCGGAAATGAAAGATCCTCGCAATGATGGGTCGTGGGTTAGCACCCGATTTAGGTGTACCGCCGGGGATCCTATGTGCGCGCTCGACAGCGAAAAACTTGCTAAGACCCTTGGGCGCCAAGTGATTTAGCACCAGGTCTTCCACCAATAAGTCCGTCGAGGCAGCAGTCGATGATTCCAGGACCCCAATCAGGCGGATGTTATTGCGCCTGGCACGGCTTTCATAGTCCTCTAGGCGCCCAGAGAAATAGTCATTAGCTTTCCGCAGATTCCCGACTTCAGCCTGTAAGTCAGAGACGTCAGTGACCAGGCTAGTGGTCTTGAGATCCAGGGATTTGACCTTTTCGTTTGTCTTCGCCAAATCCGCCCTGATCAGATTGACATCAATCGACACAGTATCCAGTTTGAGAGTCAAGGCCTCATATTGTTGCCCCAATGAAGCCTTCATACCGGTAATGGCGCCCATGAGATCTCGCAACGAGGGCTCTTCCTCAATCGATGAGTCCTCCGGCATTGCCGTCGAGGGTTTAGATGCTGCGCCCGGCGATCTTTTAGTAAGGGTGTACCGGTCCATAATGTTCGTTTGCAGAGCACTCCCACGAACGCCCGGTCTAGTCTTGCGCCTCTCGCTCTCTGGCTTGGTGGCCTTCTTAGATCCTGGACCCGTGCGGGTCGCCTGTTGTCGGGTGAAAATGGTGACTGCGGTGGCAAATGCAGGACCAAAAGAGCGAAGATGGTGCCAGTCTCAAAACTGAAAGCCACGACAGGTCGGCATCAGAAGCGGATAGACCAAAAGTATAGGCACGTCCGGCCGTCTACGTAGCTAACAAAGTCAGGTTGATCTCCGGACAGGAATCGAAACCAAAAGCGGTCGCCAGCCCATACAAGTCAGGCAATCCGTTGTTGTTCACTTACTGGACGGCAGGCCAGACAAGATAGCTCGGGGCGTCACCTTGGAGCAGGCCAGAAAACTGCGGCGATCTGTAGCTCTGGACCCCGAAGTCCAAAAAAGTTTTTGGGAACAGATAAATGATCAGTAGAACTGCGCCAGTAAACACCCGTCGTCCGAACCAGGATAAAGTACAGGATAGTCGATGGAGGTGGCGAGGGTCCGAGAGCCCTGTGCTCACGCGGCCATCTTGGGTGCGCGCGAAGCTCCTCCCCCTGCAGAGAGTATTTTAAAAGCAATTGGCAACTGGGAAACTAAAGCCCTGAAGCGGGGAACGAGGCCCATGATTATGGGAAATAGATTATATCATTCATAGAGCGCCAAAACTTTGGGTGCAATAGGGGAATAACACACGCCCTTAACCGTTACTTAAGTCTCAAAACCAGCGCTTGTGACAGCTGCCACAAGGTGGAGCTGTCTGGCTAATTTGGAGGTGACCACACACTAGGTAATTCTTCATTCAATAAACATTAAAATCACTATTACCTGCCACCCAAACCATTCTTATAGCTTTGGGGGCCTGAAATAGTAAGAATAGTCACACTTGTGAGAGTTTGATGGTTAGTACTTGTGTTGTTTCTATCGTTGGCAGCAGAGCAGGGGCTATGTGTGTTGCAAGCTGCAGTGGCCTCCTGACCAGAGCTTCGGCACTTATTATTTTACAAATTAAGCACTGCTAATGACCAAACGTCCTTGTGGTACACAGAACATATCAGTACCCACTTTCAACTGGTCAATTTGAAATTCCTCCATAGGAATAAAAATGTTGAGATAATTCGACATCTCTGGGGTAGCAGAGTATTTCCGCCGATTTGTAAGAGTTATCATGTATTAAAATACAGTTTTAGAACTTTTATATCAAACGCAGGCCTAGCCTTGATCTTTATGTCAAAATATGTCCAAAATGTGGAGATGCCCAAAAGGGCTGGGGCGTTTCCTCTTGGCCAGTTGCTAATCCTTAGTAGTTTGTATTTCATTGTAGAGTAAACAAAGCTGGCTTAACTGAGCAAACACTTGTAACAGGCAGCTAATTTGATTGCTGCAGAGGGCAATAAAACAAGGCCTCTCGGGGAACCCTGGTGGAAGGGGTGGGAGGGGCTGCCAAACGTCATCGGGATGCTAAGTCAGCGCTGCCTTCTTAGTAAAGAGGAACACATTTTCTTTGCATCGGGCACCTGCATCCTGGTGCAGTATCTGCGCATGCCCGCAGCACTTTACGGGGAGGCACTGCGAACACGACGAGCGAAAGGGCTCTCTGTACTTTAAATCTATGTTTGACCAGTGTAATCTGGATTATTCTCTTCCTTGTGACTTCTCGGGTGTTTGGGGATAGCAATAAAGAGAGTGCGTGCTTCGCAAGCATTATATAATTCCGTGTTCAATTTCTATGCGGTTTTTGTAACTTTTGAATATAATTACGATTGTTTGGGTGACGTGAGAAGCAGGCATTAATTATCAGCTAACTTGTTTATGTGAAGGCCAGGGCGCGTGCCAACTGCTGCGAGAGACTTTCCATCATTACTTGTTGCTCGTGGGGGAGGGGGGCCATTCTGCGTAATTCTTAGTTTTTTCAGGCAGGTCACAAAGTCTCTACGTTTTGTGCGTTTTCTTGCAAAGATAGTTGCAAAGCCTTTCATCTTTGTCTTGCAGGATGTGTGGGGCCAAGATTGAGCATGGAGCTTGGCTGTTCAAAGGCTGTCATTGGTGTAGATTAGGCTATGTGAAGCTGCACTGCTTCACAGAAATTTCACGCGACAATTGTGGTAAGAAATGTCTTCCTTGATTTTTTTAAGAGAGTTTTGTATTTGCTATATAGCCATAATCAGGAAGACCCGTTTACTTACTAGTATAATTCGATCACTGATTCATGGCTTTATTGCTGGGAGTGCTTGGAAGCTTTTAAAACTTCCAAATTAAAGAATTCACTGTTGCAAACGCCAAGTGGGGAAAATATGTTTTGGGTTCTTGATTGTCACATGAATACACCCTGTAAGAGAGGTTGCAGTAACAGAACAGAGAAAATAATGTAACCAAAGTGATGCAGTGTTTGCACTGTGTACCCCATTTCTGTGCCCCACAAGAGAGAATCTTAAGCAGGATCTCCAGACCCAGACTCCAAAAATATAGATCTCACTTATGTGCTGTCACCCATGAAATATTTTCAATCCCTGAGTTAAAGGTAGAGGATGGTAACATTGCATGATACTTCCAAGGACCTCTACATTGCCTGTTTCTTCCTGGATAACGATTCTGTCTCTCTGAAGTGTGTGTGATCACGCCTCTCACATCACATATAATGGTACCAGTTTGGAAGGGTAAGATGCGATTTCAGAAGCTCAGCAACACAGCAATAGCATCCAAGAAGGCCCAAGCAACGAAGACTGTGGCACCCATAGTGTACATTCTAGCTTTTTAAGATGAGAGATTATAAAATGCATAGAATATTCAAAAGTTGGGGGTCTGTAGATGTGTGTGTGTGTGGTCTTGCACCCTTCCACGTGTGGGTTTGTGTTTCGATTGCGAGCCTTCCCCAGCCTCCGTTTTTCATAGTCCCTCACTTACTGGCGTCAGAGCAGCTGCGTCTCGGAAGAGCATCTCTCGTAGTTGTGTTCGGTGGAATAGTGTCTTGATCAATACAGGGGCGGCTCTAGGCTCATGGCGGCCCTGGGCAGGGACCGTAGGTAGGGGGCCCCGGAAGAGGGGGTCTAGGCGGGGTGGAGCGCGGAGGCCAGTGAAGAGGGGGGGGGGAGGGGGCAGGGTGTTTGGAAGTGGAACAGAGCCGGAGGCCACCAAATCACTGCCAGGGGCCGTCACGCAAATATGTATCCATCCTCAGAGGATTATTATATTAAGGATATATATTGGGGTGGCGGCCCCTGGGGTTTGGCGGCCCTGTGCAGGTGCACAGCTTGCACATGCCTAAGGCTGCCCCTGATCAATCAATCATCTTGACAAAAGGGAGCTAGTGGCAGGATTCAGGCAATATGAACTTACAGTAGTATTTCATGATAACTGAAGGGAGTATTGTGGAATGTCCAAACGTTACAGAGGGTGAGCATGAAGCTGCTGTGAGCTAAAGGGTTTTGTGGGAGCTACACCAGGGTTTATATTCGGGAATATTTACAAACCTTCTATTATTCTTGAAGCAACGAGGGGTAACAGAAGGAGGAAAGGTGACAATGTAACAGGGAAGCCGGAAAAAAAGAGAGGGAATAAGTGAATTCGAAATTGGGATGAGGGTATACAATGCCATACTTATGTTTGTATGCAATTTTGACCACCTTCCTAAACACTGAAGTGGAAGGGATTGGGAGAAAAGGAGGGGACTAGTGCAAAGAAAGGAGATGTTAGTAGAGGGGGAGGATTATGATTTGTTTTGGTGTTTGTACAAGGCTTACAGTAGCACTAAGATGTTTAAAAGTGCCAAGAGAAATTGGAAGAAGCAGACACGTAACGGGAAGAAGCAGCAGTAAAGGTGACAATGGACTTATATTAGGTACTCAAGAAGGCATAAAGGTAGATATTACTCGTAACATAGCAATGATTTAGGCCAACGTAAATGATGACTATTAAACGAGCATTGGCATAGCCAATAGGTCTCGCCTTTGGGACTTTTTAAGTGTTTAGCCATGCAACAGTTGTTGTTGCACCAAGAATATTGTGCGGCATAACTAAATACTTAGAAGGTCCCAAAAGCGAGACCTATTGGCTATGCCAATGCTTGTTTTTGGGGGGGATATTTCTTTAACTTTAAGATACACTAGGTAGACTGTACGTAGTAATAATATGCAGTAGTATGACATATCAGCACAACGAACTGTTCCAAGTTTCATCAGTACAAAATGCAAATACAGTGATAATATAATGCACAGTATCTCATCAGAGCTCCCCTGCGCTTTCTGAAGCATCAGGCAGTGACGCCCGCTTGTTCTGCTCTCCTGCCTGCTCTAGGATCTACCTCAATAGTGTGGGAAGCTAGCTAAAGTACTTCTGGGGCCCTTGGCGACTCTCTCAGTCATGTGTCATATAGTGAGGGTAGAGTGCTTTGCTGTAGGTAAAGGCTGATCTTCTGTTCCTCCTGGGTCTCTGGAACATGGAGATCTTCACTCTCCTCTAAGCGGGAAGAGGTTTGAGAGAGTCTTGGCATGCACCAATGTTGCCCAGAAGAATTCACACGACTTGCAGGCTCCCTATGAGGAAATTACTAGCTGCAGATGGGTTATTTTAGGCGGCCAGGTGTCGACACTGCTCAGTGCATCCATATCAGGTGACAAAAATCCAAGCATGAGAGGTTAGATATTTTAATAGGATCTCGGACCATTTAGGGACAATTTTCACGTGTTGTGTTGAGCTCTTGGTGACATGCTCTGGCTACCGGGCAACCTTGCCCTTTGACCCCAAAAATGTCTATGAGGATTCCCAATGCCATTCTACAGCTTCTGATACGGCTTTCTCCTTCTTAAAAGCAACTGGGCTGTGGGAGCTTGAGCATGCTCTTCTGTCGAGGTTCAGGTGGTATACTGACCTGGAGTCTTCCAAGCAGCAGCAGCCCAAGGTCTTCCAATGAAGAGAACTCTCCTTATCTGCACTCCCCAGACACCACTCCTTCTGCCACCTGTATCTGCCATCTGTATGTGTACAGCAAGAGTATGTACTGCCTACTACAGTGGCACCCACAACAGGACCCGTTCACAGTAGACTTTTCGGGAATCTTCTTCAGGGTCCCCAGAAAGTCTACTCTCCACAGAAGTCAAGTAGTTGATGGAACTAGTTCAAAAGAGAGTATGCACAAGTCCACAGTACAGGACAGGGGTGCTTCAGTCGAGGACAGAGCTTTTTCTGCCTTAACAGTCCTCTCAGTTGTCTTCTCAGCTTTATGAGGCTGTGCAGGTATTTAAAAAGGGAGGCAGAGTGTCCCTCGATTGGTGGCAGACCAACCCAACTTGGAGAAGACACATCAGTCGAGCACCCTTTTTGTAATTCACAGGACGCAGCCTACTACTAGGCACACCCCTGCATTGCACTCTGGGAAGGTTTCAAGATGGCATCTGCATCCAAACTTTTACCACATCTCTCCTGAGCAAAGAGCTGCCCACTCAGGACTGGCTTCTTCACTCTCAAACTTCAAAGAAACCCCACCGAATTAGATCCACCAGTCTGCCTGTGCCCCTCTGACCCATGTGGGAACAGCCTCGAAGCTAGTTTATATGGAGGTGCTGCAAACAGCTATATAGTTTCCGATCTTACACCACTCCTCTACCAGGAGCCCCTTACTCTCCCTGGCTTATGCTTACTGTTTTCAAGGGCCTTTGTTCTCCCAGTTGGGGCAGCAGAGCAATGAACACTTCCCACAAGGCAGGTCAAATCACAAATTTCATTAAGGTTTGCTCAGAGAAACATGTCAAATTATTAGACATGTGTTAGAACCCAGCTATCTAAAAACGTGTATCAAATTTGGATTCTGGGCCCACAAATTGGGTTTAAAAAGGCAGGAACTCTAATCTCTGTGCCATTACATAATCTAGAGATAACAGTAAAACAACAATTTAGGCATATAGTGGACAGTAAAACAATCACATTCCACTACAAGCAAAACCTCATGGTGCAGGCTTTTGTTTTCCAATTATCATATTAACTTTAACCTGTGCTTTATCTGTGAAAGTGCTCCATGTGCGCAGATGTTAAGTGTAGTCAAACAGTCTTCCTTTCTTGGCCTGACCATAGGCTTACACACAACCTCTTAACACAGCTGCATAGCAGCAAACCTTATTTTAAAAGGTGGGCACTTGAAGTCACAGCTCAAAGAGTATTTACTATATGGCTTACAAAGGGTGACACCCAGCTGTCAAAGTGCATTTATAAAAGTATGGGAACTGTGATGTTGCGCACAATGGGGGCAGAGTGAGTGAGTGTCAGGGTGGGGAGTGGGGTCAAAGGCATGACTAAAAAACAAAATATTCTTTACTTTTTTTGGCCTTTTACCGTCACTTAGCTACTTCTAAAATAACGCACAGCTTAAATAAAAAATGAATGCAAGTTAATCAGTGGGAAAATCTCTACTGTGCATTATGAAACTTCTATTAGCTAATGCACTACAGAGTTCTGTGTCTGTGACCAGAGTGCAACAGAATTGAATCCTGGTTGGTGCAGTGGATTATAATGACTGATGTAGGTTTAGTATTACGAGGTCCCAGTATGTGACAAAGCACTGTGAATATGTAAATTATTATTGTGAACTTCCATTACATCCAGTATATGATAGGTCGCTGCGAAATGCATCAAAAACGGTTAAGATATAACAAGCATTGGAAATGCAATAGGTCTTGCATTAGGAAAAATTGAGCAATTGGCATTGTAAATGACACTTTTTATTTATGTGTTGGTTTTGAAAATAGCAAAATTAATAGCTTTGTCAGTTACAATGTCAATAGTTTTAACTTTCGCAAATGTGACACCTATAGCATTTGTAATGCAATGTGTGTTGTATTTACGTGACTTAGATGTATTGATATTACAAATAACAATGGCTTTTAATTTTGTAAATAATTAATACTTAAATAAAATTTATTGTAATTTATAATGGCAATAGCTTAAACGTTTGTAAATAACTTTTGTGAAGATTATGTTCAGTGTATTTTATTGTGACGAAAATCCAAGAACATTACATTTGCACCTACACACACACACACACACACACACACACATATATATAGATGTGGTGGTGGTGGATCTGGGGGATGTGGTGGTGGTGGTGATGGTGGATGTGGTGGTGATGGGGGTGGATGTGGTGGTGATGGGGGTGGATGTGGTGGTGGTGGTGGATGTGGTGGTGGTGGATGTGGTGGTGGTGGTGGTGGATGTGGTGGTGGATGTGGTGGTGGTGGATGTGGTGGTGGTGGATGTGGTGTGGTGGATGTGGTGAAAGTGGTGGTGGATGTGGTGGTGGATGTGGTGGTGGATGTGGTGGTGGATGTGGTGGTGGGTGCGGTGGTGGATGTGGTGGTGGTGGTGGTGGATGTGGTGGTGGTGGTGGTGGATGTGGTGGTGGTGGTGGATGTGGTGGTGGTGGATGTGGTGGTGGTGGATGTGGTGGTGGTGCATGCGGTGGTGGTGCATGCGGTGGTGGAAGTGGTGGTGGATGCGTTGGATGTGGTGGTGGTTGTGGGGGATGCGGTGGATGTGGTGGTGGATGTGGTGGTGGATGCGGTGGTGGATGCGGTGGTGGATGCGGTGGTGGATGCGGTGGTGGTGCATGTGGGGGTTGTGGTGGATGTGGTGGTGGATGTGGCGGTGGATGTCATGGTGGATGTGGAGGTGGTGGTGGATGTGGTGGTGGATGCGGTGGATGTGGTGGTGGATGTGGTGGATGTGGTGGTGGTAGTGGATGCGGTGGATGTGGTGGTGGTGGATGCGGTGAATGTGGTGGTCGATGTGGCGGTGGATGTCATGGTGGAGGTGATGGTGGATGTGGTGGTGGTGGATGGGGTGGTGGTGGATGTAGTGGTGGTGGGTGTGGTGGTGGTGGGTGCGGTGGATGTGGCGGTGGATGTGGCGGTGATGGTGGATGTGGTGGTGGTGGTGGATGCGGTGGATGTGGTGGTGGATGCGGTGGATGTGGTGGTGGATGCGGTGGATGTGGTGGTGGTGGATGTGGTGGTGGTGGATGCGGTGGATGTGGTGGTAGATATGGTGGTGGTGGATGTGGTGGTGGATGTGGTGGTGGATGTGGTGGTGGATGCGGTGGATGTGGTGGATGTGGGTGGTGGATGTGGCGGTGGATGTCATGGTGGATGTCATGGTGGATGTGGATGTGGTGGTGGATGCAGTGGTGGATGCGGTGGTGGATGCGGTGGTGGATGCGGTGGTGGATGCGGTGGTGGATGGGGTGGTGAATGTGGTGGTGGTGGGTGTGGTGGTGATGTGGCGGTGTATGTGGCGGTGGATGTGGCGGTGGATGTGGCGGTGGAGGTGGAGGTGGAGGTGGCGGTGGATGTGGATGTGGAGGTGGAGGTGGAGGTGGAGGTGGAGGTGGAGGTGGAGGTGGAGGTGGATGTGGAGGTGGTGGTGGCGGTGGATGTGGTGGCGGTGGATGTGGCGGTGGATGTGGTGGTGGATGCAGTGGTGGATGCAGTGGTGGATGCAGTGGTGGATGCAGTGGTGGATGCAGTGGTGGATGCAGTGGTGGATGCAGTGGTGGATGCAGTGGTGGATGCAGTGGTGGATGCAGTGGTGGATGCAGTGGTGGATGCAGTGGTGGTGCATGTGGTGGATGCGGTGGTGGTGGATGTGGTGGTGGATGCGGTGGATGTGGTGGTGGATGTGGTGGTGGTGGGTGTGGTGGATGTGGTGGTGGATGTGGTGGTGGTGGGTGTGGTGGATGTGGTGGTGGATGTGGTGGTGGTGCATGTGGTGGTGGTGCATGTGGATGTGGTGGTGGTGGATGTGGTGGTGGTGGATGTGGTGGTGGATGTGGTGGTGGATGTGGCGGTGGAGGTGATGGATGCAGTGGATGTGGTGGTGGTGGATGCGGTGGTGGTGGATGCGGTGGTGGTGGATGCGGTGGTGGTGGATGCGGTGGTGGTGGATGCGGTGGTGGTGGATGTGGTGGTGGATGTCATGGTGGATGTGGTGGTGGATGTCATGGTGGATGTGGTGGTGGAAGTGGTGGTGGAAGTGGTGGTGGATGTGGTGGTGGATGTGGTGGTGGATGTGGTGGTGGATGTGGTGGTGGATGTGGTGGATGTGGTGGTGGATGTGGTGGTGGATGTGGAAGTGGTGGTGGATGCGGTGGTGGATGCGGTGGTGGATGCGGTGGTGGTGGATGTGGATGTGGTGGTGGATGTGGTGGTGGAAGTGGATGTGGTGGTGGATGTGGTGGATGTGGTGGTGGATGTGGTGGATGTGGTGGTGGATGCGGTGGATGTGGTGGATGTGGTGGTGGTGGGTGTGGTGAATGTGGTGGTGGATGTGGTGGTGGATGCGGTGGTGGTGCATGTGGATGTGGTGGATGTGGTGGTGGATGTGGCGGTGGATGTCATGGTGGATGTGGAGGTGATGGTGGATGTGGTGGTGGATGCGGTGGATGCGGTGGATGCGGTGGATGCGGTGGATGCGGTGGATGTGGTGGATGTGGTGGTGGTGGTGGATGCAGTGGTGGTGGAAGTGGTGGTGGTGGATGTGGTGGTGGATGTCATGGTGGATGTGGAGGTGATGGTGGATGTGGTGGTGATGGTGGATGTGGTGGTGGCGGTGGATGTGGTGGCGGTGGATGTGGTGGTGGTGGATGTGGTGGTGGTGGATGCGGTGGTGGTGGTGGATGCGGTGGTGGTGGTGGATGCGGTGGTGGTGGATGTGGTGGTGGATGTGGTGGAAGTGGTGGTGGATGTGGTGGTGGATGTGGCGGTGGTGGATGTGGCGGTGGTGGATGCGGTGGATGCGGTGGTGGTGGATGTGGTGGTGGATGTGGTGGTGGATGTGGTGGTGGATGTGGTGATGGATGTGGTGATGGATGCGGTGGTGGTGCGGCGGTGGATGTGGCGGTGATGGTGGATGTGGTGGTGATGGTGGATGTGGTGGTGATGGTGGATGTGGTGGTGGATGCGTGGTGGTGGATACGGTGGTGGTGGTGGATGCGGTGGTGGTGGTGGATGCGGTGGTGGATGGGGTGGTGGTGGTGGATGTGGTGGTGGTGGGTGTGGTGGATGTGGCGGTGGATGTGGCGGTGGATGTGGCGGTGGATGTGATGGTGGATGTGATGGCGGATGTGATGGCGGATGTGATGGTGGATGTGATGGTGGATGTGATGGTGGATGTGGAGGTGATGGTGGATGTGGTGGTGGATGCGGTGGATGTGGTGGTGGTGGATGTAGTGGTGGTGGACGTAGTGGTGGTGGATGTGGTGGTGGTGGACACGGTGGTGGTGGACACGGTGGTGGTTGTCGTGGACTTGTTGGTGGTGGATGTGGTGGCTACCTACTCTGTCAATAGCCTTCCCTTTGACCTGGTACAAAATATATTATTGTACTATGGTCTTGAGTATGTGCAGTTTTCTATCATATTACAAAGAGAAAAATAATGGCGTTACTCTATATTTTGCACCAGTGCAATTATTTCTAATATGGCAATGGGCGCATACGTTATTAAACTACACGCTGCCAAAGTAATCGGGTGAATTTGATTGTAGAAGAAGCTAATCGGATTTATGACTAGCAAAAATCTTGTAGAAAACCGGTACGAGTAAAACACGTGGAGCATCAACTTGACCACCAGATGGTGCTACATCGTGCCCGGTTTTAAGAAACATTCGAGTCAAACAAACTAGTACAGTGGTTCCCAAACTTTTTTGACCCGTGGCTCCCTTGACCTAATTGGCAGTGGGCCGTGGCTCCCCACCATTTTTTTTAACGGCGCACCGGGGTGCCGCAGTGCACACTTTGGGAACCACCGCTGTAGACCTTTGTACTCTCTACCATTCCTATGTGACTCTAGGGGCCTCATTAGGATGACGGGCGGACTTTGCCCGCCCGTCATCCCATCGTAAATCGGGACCGCCCGCCATATGGGCGGGGGTCCCGGGGGTGCCATTAGGATGTGCCTTCATCTTTAGCATTGTGGCGGGCGGTGCACTCTGCACCGCCGGCCACAATGCTAAAAATGTTTAAACGTATTTGCAACATCAACGATCACCAACTTTCATCCCCAGTTGCGCTCCATGTTCCTAGTCTTAGTCACAGCTCTTTTGGTGCCCATGCTCCACCAGCCTTATTTGCTTACTCATCTGAACATACGAAAATTCCATATTCCTGGAAGTGTAAAACTGGCTCTGAGAAATCTATTGCTAACCTCCAAGGAGTTGACCACCGGAATTTCTATGCCCCAGAACTACTGGTTAAATGTTTTAAACTGGTTTCTTCCACTGAGATCTACTCCACCTAAGGCTTTTACATGGTTATGTCAGATCACCATAACCACAATCATAGACCTCTGCAGCTACAACCAGCGGTTTGCAGAGCTCTACAAAAACCACAAATAAATACATGCATAAATACATGCATAGCTGTAAATTCAGCTTTAGGAAAACAAACTTATTGATTCGAATCTGTCATGATTCATGCAGTCTCATGTCATCAAATCTGTCTTCCTTGACGTAAAATCTAAGGGGAAGGGAAGTCTTTATTATCTAGAACCTCTGGGGAGCTCTCAAAATCTTGGCTCAAATGATTCATCCCAAAGGTTTAGAGGCCTGGATTGGGCTCAGATGCTTCCCTTTTGATCACAGTCAACAGGACATAATCAAGTAATTTTTATAGGCATTGAATAACGAATTTAAATGTTACAGTGTTACAATTTTAGGTCTCAGGTCCGAATATGAGACAGATAAAGCAGTAGTTATACATATATTACCCATGTACTCTTGCTTGATGTCACCGATTGCTGGTGCTCACTGGTGTTTCAGTGCATTGGGGCTTTTTAAGTAGGCCTATTATCACAATTTGGTCTCAAGTGATCCGCTTGTTGTCAATGGAAAATGTTCACTGCCACTGAATGTGCCTTGGCCTGGTGTGTACCAAAAACGTCCTTTTCCTAGTGCTCATGAAAAATGAATCTGTACAAGAATCAGATTCACGCTCGCGCACAGATGGACCATTGCAAACTGTTCTTGGGCAAACCCTGTTTTTCATGGAAGTCTGAGAGCATTTATTTCCAGTGTGTTGGACGTTGCATAGTGCCCTTGCTGCTGATTTCGGAAAGATCGATCATCTCCTGGTGTGTCCTCTTATCTATTTTTCTCCTGTTGTTGATGATGTTCTAGTTCAGGAAGTGAGTCATCCAAAGCTACCCATGCAGAAGTGCAAAGCACAGGACCAATGTAAGATAGCCACTTGACATGGTACTCGATCAGTACCCATCGACTGTTGTCTTGTTTATCAGGTGATATTATGCTGTGTTATATGCCATGCATACCTGAAATGCATCATTCGTTTATGCGAACCGCAGCACCATGCCCTTTAAGATGCAGTGCAGGGTCGAACAGAACAGAGGGCTTCACTGTCTGACGCAACGTTTAAGAGCTCTTCTCCCAATGTGCCACCTTCCAAAAAGTGATAGGGTGATACATTTTGCTGTAAGTGCGGTATTACAGCATGGGATGGTTTCCCTTAACAACAGTATGGTGTCTTTGCTCTACTACTGAAGGAAAGCCGTTGGTATCACTCCAAAATCATCATGAAGCAATAATGCACTCTGACCCTGTTTGTGAGCAAAGGTGCATTTGGAAAGCAGGGCAGGTTAGATGTGTGTTTTCTGTAACTGCTTGTGCTTCAGGAACAGGGGTGTGACAGGAAGCAATAAACATGCGTCACAATGCAGCATAATACGCAAGAGCTCGAATTCACAAAATGACGTGCCACGCATGTACACAACAGTAGTCTACATCATTTTAGGTCCTATTCATCACTGAGGCGGGGGGGGGGGCGAAAGTGACACATTCTTAGTGCGATTTTCACACTTCCTTTCCCACATCGTGCGCGGCGCCCCTGGCTCCTGATAACGGCGCACCAGGGCGCCGCGGCGCACAGTTTGGGAACCACAGAACTAGTAGAAGAAACAAGCATTCCTCGGTGGCGGCGTGGTTGCAAAGCAAGCCCTGCAGATTGCAAGGATCTGAACAGACTAATAATGTCTGTGTAAATAAACAAAAAAAATACAAGACTATGCATGCAATTTATACCTGACCACAAGTTCATGCTCCCGTTGTAATGTATGGACCGTGCAACTACATGAGACATACTTGCATAACATACCTACACTCACTTTCCAAACTCTACCTCTGTAGAATGTAGGAATGCATGCCAAGCTTATATGTGGCTGAATGTGCCTTCCTGTAATGTAACTGATGCTTATGTAAAGCGCCCACCTCTGTATCGAGTTTATGCTAGATAAAACAGCAAAGGGAAACAAGACGGAGGGCATTGCTGTGGGGAGGGGGGAGGAGAAATGCGACATGGGGCGGAGCGGGGAGAGCGGCGATGAGGGTGTGAAGCAGCAGGGGCCTTTGAAGTGAAGCTAAGCTTCACTTCAAAGGAGTGGGAGGAGTGCTGCTGGGGAACAGATGGCGATTTGATGATGTGCACGCGCATTTTAGGTCAATGCGCTTGCGCATTGACCTAAAAGCGCACGGGCACAGCATCAAATCGCCAGTCTAGGTAAACGTTGTTTATGCCCCTATAGTCTCGCTCAATGCGCATGCGCATTGAGAGACGAGACCTAAAAAAATGCATCCAAAATATAGATTAGAGTAATACCCAGATCGTATGTGGTGAAATATTTGTATAACTGTCCTTTAAAAGGACACACTTCATAGCTCAGCTGATAACTCCCTTGCTATACCACTCCAAAAAAATAAATATATGCCATCAGCAAGCTTCAAGTGATTCCATCATTTAAATCTAAATCTTGCTTCTAAGTACCCTTTACATTTGCGGATTAACCAGTGGGGCACATTTACATTTATTTCACTCGAGCAGGCACCCTGGTAAGAAGGCTTGTTTAGCGTCCTATCCCTCCCTCGATTTCACAGCCACAGGAGACTACCCATCTGAAACTTCAGCTGAGGCATTTCAGCTGTCCGAATTAACCGTACCGGGACAGTTGTTTTTTCACAACAAAGTGGGTGGAACGGATTCTCTTAAACTGAAAAGGTGTGGGCACGTCGTACCCTCAGACCCTGACCACTTGTGAGACCCCCAATATTGGGTCTCACCATGACAGAAGGCCAAAAACCTGAGAGACAAAAGCAAAAATATCGTGGATTTCGGTGCATTAGAGATTACCGTAGTACAAGGAACACTACAATAGTAAAGGAGAATTAATGATGCCAAACAAATGGGAATAGAGACGGAAAACTGGTTAGGATACAATAAGAATTCACATCATCAGATATGTCCCCAGGTGGTGTACTTAACACACGAGGATGTTGAACTACATAAACATTTTCTGACAAGCTAAATAAAATATTTAATTAAATACCAAAATCTTTTGGCTGTACTCAGTGCTTCATCGGAGCAATGCGAAGCACTGAAAGTACAAAGTCATGTTAATCATGCTTACACCGTACTGCCAACGTTATTAACTTCCTAACCTTGCATATGCATATTGTTATGAAACAAAATCATCCATCTATATTAACGCGAATTACTATGCGTAACAGTTAGAACACGGGACGTGAAATGAATTTTAAGTGACAAGGGGCTCATTAAACAACATTTTAAGCCATTAACACCACAACGTACTGCCTTCCACTTCGGTGTCCTGTCTGGCAACGGAAGGGAATCTGGGCCTTGGCGACAGTCACTTGGAGCACAGCTAGCACCGGGACTTTCCACACCAGGCACCCACGGCGGGAGAGCAGGCGCACCGTTGGTGCTGAGAGCTCACTCACACTGCTTTTGTAATACCGAAGCAAGCCTGCTGCTCCCTACGCTCTGAACAACCCCCCTCCCCCCCTCCCCCCCCCCCCCCCCCCCCCCCCCGTGGCTCTAGGGGCCGATGGAATCGCTTCACTGGCTGAATGGTAAAAGTCACCGTAATTTTCTAGCTATAATCACGGCACCCTTGAAGCAAACCCCGCCAAACACATGAACAAAGGGCAGGATCTGGCATTCGCCATAATATTACTACGACGTGCCAGCACCCATTGATTTTCATACTCGATGGAGGTGAACATTGGCTTGAGCCTCGGGGGTCGACTCCACATCCTGTGATTCTGGGCAAATCACAAACTCCCGTGCCTACCCAAAAAACAATATGAATGTGTCCTTGAGTAACGTAATTGGTGCTCCTGTAAATCGCTCAAATACCTTCGGGTCGAGTTCGCGCTATATAAATCGGCAAAAAAAAAAGTTCTGGCTTTGGCCACAGGTCACGACATGTTTATCCGAGTCCGCTGGCTGCCTGTACAGAAGGCCGTGCTGCTAAACGCTCCTGCCTGCTTTGGTCTTTGATGCATGCAAGGTCAGGCAAATAAAGGCTGGCAGCTTTCACGTCCTTGTGGCGAGCGATGGTAGAATTGCCTGCAGGCGCGTTCTCATTTACAAACGATGAGGACGTGAGGTGCACTGGGCACGGAGAGCCAGCGTCCTTTCACTGGCTGCAAAGAAAAGCGCGGCCTGGCAGGGCAAGTAACAAGCTACTATAAAACGCACTTTGAGAAACAGGATTTACATGCGTGCTTCTGGAATGTGGCATAAGTGCGCGGCGAATTTAACCTGACATATCCCAAACATCTGTCACCGAAGCAGTCTGGCAGAAATGCAGAGCGAGGTCAAACTGACAGCAATCATCATTACGAGGAGGGGATGGCGCGCGGAGTGTGCCATCACTAAACAGCACAGCTGTGGCGGGAAGATTCTCACATCCGACACAACTCGGCTGCCACTCAGGCAATGCTCATCAGGCGTTGGCAAGATGGCGTCCTTGAGATGTCTTGACCTGTGCAGGTGGCTGGTGCCCACTGCCCAGGTATTAAAAACAACGCATGTGAATGCTATTGAAAACAAGCATTTGCAGAACCAACAGGTCTCGCCTTTGGGACTTACTTATTTTGCCAATGATGTTTAGCAATGCTGTACAACATCACCCGTCCCTTGTCATCATGTAGGCGCATGCGCGTTCCTACATAATGACGCAAGGGCTCTCGTTATTCATCTATTCTGGGATCAGTAAATAAAAATAATAAACTAGTAAACGCATTTTTTTAAGCTGGTGGATGAAAGAAATATGGTGGAGGGAAGTAATACAAAGGGGGAAGAAGCAACACTGGGCCAGGACAACAGGGACACAGCTGGAAAACACATGCACTCTTCGTAGAGTGATAAAGAAAAAACAAAAAATCTGTTCCCTAAAAGTGAGCCGTGGAAGGCCACAACTAATTTGGAAATGATCATGGGGCAGGACTGATACAAGATGGACAAGGCAAGTTATTTAATAAACAGCAGGACAATGAGAGTGACAGTAAAGTCAACCAATGGTAAGCAAGGGCCAGATCCTTAATGTTCTTGGTAATACGTCTTTCACAACCAGAGAGCTCTGTGGTCTGGCAAACTTGACCTAAAAATAAGAGTCAGGCCGGGATGCGACAGTTAAGAATGGTCGCAGAACCCGGTTTGCAATAGCATACATGGTATAAATCACTGGTGTCAAATATTAAAATAGACATACATCTCTAAAAAAAAAAAATGACATTTAGAGTAAAAATAAAAAGTTAAAGGCCTCCGTGGTTGCAACATAAAATCTCGAATCTCGAAGAAATTCACAACGTATTGACTTACACAAGCTCCCAGCCATGCTGACCACATTCAACTCTCACCCCCACCATACACTCGTTCCACCATGAAATCTATTTGCACACACAATACCACTTTATGTGAAGTACAATACCTTGAATTACACCTTAACATTAAACAAACACATGGGCAACCACATTTAACACACTGCAGAACCCTTCGTACACTCACACACTACCACTTAATGAGCAAACGACCAAAAAAAAAAAACCAAGCATTGATATTCTGAATCTCCAAAAATACCATTATTTTTGCACATAAAGTAAAATTGTGACAATTTCAATTCTGTGTCAGTCCAGCAAATTAACCACACCCTAACACATATTTGAAACACTCATAAACCTACTTATCCAGGAGGCGGGTGATACTGCAGTTGGGGAATACAAGCCCCAGAGACCTACATGCCATCAGGAGGGGATGGCGGAGATGGACCCCTCCCATTTGCCACCAGCGGTGTATAGTGCTGTATGGACAACCGTAATGAACCCGGGCCAAAGGCGGGCAGTCTGCGCCCAGAAGACTATGGGCTGCTCCCCCCACTATTCCCCCACCCGGGGTGAATGAATGAATGAATGAATGAATGAATGAATGAATGAATGAATAAAACTTTATTTTTTGGTTACTCAAAACCATTAAAAGAAACATCACGCTTTAAAAATAAACATTTTTATCATATCAAGAATAAAATAAAAGGAAAGCCTTAAAAATAAGTGAAAGCATGATTTAAAAACTAATTACATTAGTCCGATTCTTCATAGGCTAATATATCTCATTAATTTTTCAGTTAACTGCCACTGGCCTAATCATGCAGGGCCATCAGCTTCCGGCGTGTCTGTTCGATGAATTTGCCGAACGCCGCCATATCTTTCACTGTTTCCATTGTGAATAGATAGTGGACCGCCTCCTTTATTGTTCTAATTCCTTGTCTGAGTAAAATTGGCTTTAGATAGCGATTACGCTCCCCAGACAACCCCGGGCAGCAAAGCAGGGTGTGGGCAAAGCTCTCTTGTTTGTACTTGCATAAGCGGCACTCAGAGTGCGTTATCTCAAGTCTCCTCGTGGGGTAAAGCTCTTTGAGAGGCAGGGGGTGTAGTCCGAACGCTAGGATCCTGTTAATTGCCGCCTTGCCCACGGCTTGGGTAAGGTGCAATTTCGAGGTCTGTGCCAGCTGCGGGAATATTAGGGACTCATGGAAGCCTCTTAGTTCCAATGCTTCTAGGTCAGTAGTGCGTGAACAGAGCCGAACTTGTCGTTTTGTTGCGTTTTTAATGGCTGCGTAATTGATTAGCTCGGGGTCCCAGTTGTCCACAGCAAGGTTCAGAGTATCTTTAGCAAGGGACAGAATATTTGACCACGGATTCCTTTCTTCCAGGAAAATTTTCTTTATAATGAATTTCAGCGAGTTTTCTGGAGCCGCAGTTGTAAGATAAAAATATTTACTAATTGCGGCCAGTTCCTCCAGTTTTTGTTGTGTCAAGCCGAATTCGAGTCGCACTAGCGTGTTTCTGGTGCTGGAGGGTAGATGGAATAGTTTTTTGTAGGCTGAGCAGTGGATTTTTTCCAGGGTGTTTGATAGTTTACCTGGGAAGGCCTGCTGAGCATAATTTAATGACGGTATTAACTTTGCCCTTAATACTCTTTGAATTGCTGTTATCGTAGGGCTATATAGAGTTGCGTGCAGCTTCCCCAGGGCGTATGAGATGCTTTTCCCTTTTGCCCGTATTTTATCGAGATGTACTCCAGGGCGCCCTGTCTCACAAAGCCAGACTCCCAAATAATTGTATTGTCGTGTGCAGTTCAACGTCAGCTGTCCTATCCTCCATTTTATCGGTTTTTTTTTCGGATAGGGTCCAAATATTATTATTTTGGATTTAGCTGCATTCACGATCAATTTATTTTTTGCATTATAAATGTCCAAGGCCGTTAAGGCTTTTTGAAGCCCAATTTTGGTGTGGTCTAATAGTACCAGATCGTCTGCGTACTGCAGTAATTGAATCTTGGTATGCCCAAGGCGGGGTGTTGCTAATGATGCTCCCGTCAAGGATTTGCCCATGTCTGCGGTGTATAAGTTGAATAACATCGGGGCAAGTACGCATCCTTGCTTCAAGCCGCGGTTGGTGTCAATTTTCTCTGAAGCTGAAGTATTTGACAGTTTAATTCTGACCCACGTGTTTGTGTATAGAGATATAATTGCTTTTAATAAATGTGGGTCGATGTTCCAGGCTACCAGTTTCTTCCAAAGAATGGAACGGTCGACACCATCAAAGGCCGCAGTATAATCAATGAAGCAGGCAAAGATAGGAAGAGAGTTACGTGCCACTGCCTTGTGTGTTAGGTATGAAAGCGCTATGTTATCCACTGTTGAGGCTCCTGGTCTGAACCCAGTTTGGTAAAATGGCAGGAGGCCCTCCTTACTAACCCAGCTTGAAAGCTCCATTAATAGGGTACTTGCATAGGCCTTTCCCTCGATGTCAAGGAGAGCAATCATGCGGTAGTTTTGTGGATTTGATTTTGGGCCTTTCTTGTAGATGGGATGCAGTAGCGACCCTCGCCAAGAATCCGGTACGTTCCCTGCCAATCGACATTCGGCATATAGCACGGACAAATTTTCGGTCCAAAAGTCTGTGTCTTGCCTAAAGAGAGAGCCCGGCAGGCCGTTGAGTCCTGGCGCTCCATTGGGTCTGATTTTCTTTAATATTGTGTTGACTAGCTTTTTTTCTGCTGTGTTTAAATTTTTCGGGTTAGTTAGTTTTGATACATTGTCTAGTTCTGTGAGTGAATAATTTGAGATGCCTTCCTCTTTATATAGAGAAGTCACATGGGCTATCCAGGTGTCAGAGTCAATTGAGTTCTCTCTCTGCGTACTCCCTTGATTTAGTGTATTAAGGTATTGCCAGAACTCTTGCGTTTTGCTGGGACTCAGCAATCCAAAGATCTTTAACCACTTTGCCTCCGTTTGTTTCAGTTTTTCCGCCCAAACTTGTTTTGAGTGTAATTTTGCTATTTCCTGCAGGAGTTTCTTGTCTTTGGGTGAACCGGTTTTCAGGTAAGTCCTTCGTTTAGTGCGCAATAGTTTCGCGCCTTCTCAGATTGCAAGGATATCACCAAGGTTATGCCTAGGGTAAGAGATAGTTGTGCTTGTTTTCCCTCCTTGAAGATGTATTACTAGATTATGAGCAAGTTGGTCCCAATCTTTGATTATGACCCTGTTTTTGACCTTTAATGTGCCATCTGCCCAAGCTTTTTTCCATTCCTCAAACTTGTGCATAGGGCCTGCGCCCCATTTAATCCTTCTTATCAATGTATGGTGTTCAATGCAAGTTGTTGATCCCACTTGTTTTAGTGTGTAGTGGTTATCTGCTGTCAAGTCTAAGGTTGTTATTAAGGCCGCATGGTCACTTTCCTTCCGCTGTACAACTTTATACCCTGTCATTAGGCTATGTAGCCGGGTACTTAGAAAAATATAGTCAATTGTAGTGAGATTGTTGTATGTTGGCGGGCAAAGATTTCCTGGGAACTCCTTTAAGAATAGGGAGTGGGCTGAAACCAGCTGATAGGCGCGCAAGAGGGCGTTGAATGCTTCCGTCGCGGGCGAACTGTGGCTTTCTGCTGATTTATCTCCAACGTTGTGTGTATTGAAATCCCCAAGAATTATTGCGTCCATGTGGGCATGTTGTAAGAGGAGGTTTTCAATGTCTGCTAATAACTCTGGGAGCTTTTCCTTTGTTCCCCGTCCATTAGGGTTATAGTAAACGTTGATCAGCAGTATAGACAATGTGCCCTTACTTGATGAAAGGCATTTCAGAATGCCGGCCATGTACAAGTTTGTCGGTGTTATAATTTCCCTAAATTGTATCTTCCGGGAGAGCCTGATATAAATGGAGATGCCTCCAGACGGTCTGCCAAAGATGTTCTCCTTAACGGCTGGTTTGTGATAATCCGCAAATCCCCTGATAGAGACTGGTTTGATGGCCCACGTTTCTTGCATGCAGATTATATCCATTCCTGAATAAAACGGGGGTGTTGCGGGATATTGTATTAGTTTTAGTATCCCAGCTACGTTCCAAGACATAATGGATAAGTTCTGTTTGCCAACTGTCGCCTTTTTCTGCTTTATGCCTGGTAAATCTGCCTGCCAGTGTTGTGCTGTGGGCTTAATTGCAGCAGTGCGCAGTTTAGGAGTTATGAGCTAAGGCACGTGGCACCCAAGACCAGTCTTCAGTAGAGTTATTTTGAATTGAGCAACTCCGGGTACCCTTGCCCAGGTTTGTAGTGACCTTGATTATCCTATCACTTATCAATTTTTTATTTCTTCCACTGTCGCTCCCGTGGATTATGGAGAGTGTTTTTAAGGGTGGGAGTGGTAGCTCTACTGTCGGGGTCTCTCTTTGTGTGTCCAGTGTTCTAGAACCATTTTGGTTCTTCAAGTGGGCATGTTTCAGCAGCATAGGGTATTTTGCTGTCGGGCCACTGGTGATTTTTATGCCCCAGTCTTCCAGTAATTGATTGTTTCTTTTTAGTATATGGACTATATCTGGGTTCGAAAAAAGCAATTCTGTGGATTCATTAATGTCTTCTGGTCCTTGCATTAAAAACGAGACAGTGTCGATGTCGGATGACTTTATATTTTCCAGGCCTGGGATGTTCGCAAAAAGTTTTAGTAAGTTGCTGCGATTGAGTATGTCCCATTTGCCCTGTGAGGCGTATTCTGGGTAAAGACATAGTCTCAGATCATCCTGTATGTGAGGGGTCTGGGTCTTATATGTCCCTATTGTGGATTGGTCTTGATTCATTAAATCTTGTCGGGATTTCAAAGCCACAGCATTGGCTTCATCGTTTACATAGGTTGTAGTGCCCGCTCTTATTGTCGGCGGCAAAACCTCGTTTGTTTCATTTACTACTATCTTGTTGGATTTGTGGGAGTCCTTCCAGCATATTCTCTGGTTGGCTTCCTTTGCTGAGATTCTGGTTTTGCTATGTAAGGCTTTATCCGTCGCGGTGACCAGAGGGGAGCTGTCTCGGTGTGGTGCCTGTAGTTCTGGCGGAGCCTGACTGCCTGCCCGAGTTGTTTGATCCTCATGTGCATTAGGATGTCCGCTGAATATTGCGGATCTTCCTTCCCAGTTTTTTGGGTGTTGACCTTCACCTTCGTATGTAATACCGGGGGTTGGATCAAGGTTAAGTTTACCTGGGTTATTCGGCAAAATAACTTTTCCGTCTAGGGTTGATGGAATTTGATGTGTGATAGACGCAACGTCGTTCTTACTATGCGTGGGAATTTCTTTGGTTTCTGGTAATAGCCACAGCCTCATTGAGCCGTTTTGGTTATGATTACTTTTTCTTTGTTTGTTTAACTTTAATTTTTTCTTATTTTTCCGGGATAAATGGCCAGTATCAGGACTTGTCTTCTGCAAGCTGTTTGGGTTTGCTTGTTCTCTTGCCGTGATTCTGCATTCGTCTGTAGTTGTTTGTGGTATCCTGCTTGGTTCAGCTGCCGACGTCTTTGTGAGGTCCTGGTGTGCTTCTTTGCCATTAAAATCGGCGGACGTCTGTGTCCCAGATGGGATACTGTCAGTATTTAACGGCTTCAAAGTTTCGTTGCTCCTATGCCTGCTGGATTCTGTTTTTAGATCTTCGATCAGTGTGTTCATTATTACTGGCAGTTTTTCCAGGCAGAGCAACACCGGGCTACATCCACAGTCCTGTGGCTTGGTTGTGACTGTGGTGTTTGCCTGAGCACGTTGGATTAAAGAGTTCAGGGCTTCAAGTTTAGAGTCTATGCCTGATATCAGGCCTGCGACTGCTTTTAGAAGGCTTATCTGGACGTCTAGCTTGTCGGCGTGCATTATAGCTGCGTTTACCATTGAGGACAAGACGTCGTTGATCAGTACAAGGTGATGGTCCAGTTTAGCCGGCTGTCTCCCCATTGTATGATCCGCCCCCTGGTCTTGTTGATTGTATCTAGTGCCATTATGGTCCAAACCAGGGCTCGTTAGGGGTGAGTGGGGTATTGCAGAGATTTTAAATGGCTCAGCGTGGGCACTGAGTGCTGAAGTGCTGATTTCGCTGGCCCCTAGTGTGTCCGTCAGCCCTGATGCCTGGTGTACTTTAATCACGCCGTTGGCTGGTAAAGCCCTTGGGGTATCCCCGGTTTGTTGAGTTGCTTGAATTGCTTGGATTGCTAAAGCATGGGGGCTAACTAGGCCGGCTATGTTGTTAGGCGAAGTCGGAGTAGTTTTTGTGTGAGCTAGTAGGCCACCCGGAACAATATTTATTTTTGGCGATAGCGGGGTCGCTGGGCTGAAAAGAATGTGGTCTCCTGAGGGATTAACGGCTGTGTCTGAGCTAGCTACGACGCTCTCTTGGTCTGCGTACAGGAGTGTGCAGTTAGAGATTTTATTGGGGAAGAATTCCCGTATGTCTCTAATACTAGCAATGTTGATTGTTGTTTTTCTATGGCTATTTAAAAGTGAGCCCTTGTCTGGCGCTGACGCTGACGTTGACCCGTGTAGAGGTGTAGTCTGGTCTTGTTGGGGCTTGTTTCCATGATGTTGTGCTCTTAGGATGCCTCTATTGTAGTTCACCTCTGCCTCTGCCTCTGCCTCCGCCTCCTCTTCCGCTGGCTCTTCTCTATAATCTGGCCCCATGTTAGAGACCCCTCCGCTAGAGGGGTAAAGCATTTTTTCCTTCAGGCGCTTTGCTGTCTTATGGGGGCGAGGATTCTCTTGGCGCTGTAGGAGAGTAGAATTTCTTGTTCTCATCACTGTGTTTCCACCCAGAGAGCAGGTCCCGGGTGGGGTCCGAATTGCACCTTCTCTCGGGCGTGCTGGGGTGAGATGGAGCTAGAGATGGAGCTAGTTAATTATGAGCTCTAGGCTCCAAGCCTCTGGGTCTTCACTGGCAGTGGAACTTGCGAAGGGGCTTGCGAAGGGGCTAGCTGCGAGCGGAACTCACAGGGGTGACCGCGGGCAAATCGGACCTAGACGATCTGCCTTCCGATCAGCTCCCCGGGCTCTTACTTCGCGGCCGCCTCTACCGGCAGCCGCGCTCGCGTCGCGTCTCTGTCTCTGTCCCTGTCCCTGTCCACCACGCTTTGGGTGGTTTTACGCGACCTCACCTCCGTGTGCCTCCGTTTGTCACTTCTGCTGGTCAGACAGGCAGGTGTGCAAGGGGGGATGCAATCTCCTCTTCACGCTGGCTATGGGCGCCGGAATCGCCGGAATGGTGGAAAGAAACCTCAGATGGCCGCTGGCGAAAATCCGCTACCTTTGCTTTGCCTTCGCCTCCACCACCTCCGCCGCTGCTGTCTGCCTGCTCTCTTGCTCCCTTGCTCCTCCTCTCACAGTACTAGTGGCAATCCCGGTGCAGGCAGTGTCAGCCACTCGTGTCAGCCACACACAGTTTTAGAGGCCGTTTTTACAGGTTACAGGTTTTATCCGTGGTGCTCAGTGCAGCCAGGGTCGCTGCTTCCCTGCTTTTCACTGCCGTACTCGGGGCCAGCGGTAACACAGCTTGTCAGCTTGTCAGCCCCCTTCCCCGTAATGCCTCAGGGCCGCCTCTCACCTCTTGTCTCCGGCTCCGGTTCTACGGCACTGCAGCTCTGAGGCTCCACGGGTCAAAGCTCTCGGTTCCGCCGTGAATCTACCGCCGACCGTCGTAGGCTTCCTTTCCTCGCTACTCGCAGCTGCTCGCCCTTGGCGTGGCGTGGCAGCTTGCTTGTGGCGTTTGCTGGTCTCCGCAGTCCGCAATCCGCTCTCTGCTGCACTCTACTGGACAAAGATGCATTCACCACAGCATTGTTCCAAGGAGGAGTGAGGAGTGCCGGGGTGAGGCTTTTCATTTTTAACTTTGAAAGGTTTTTACTTTTTTTATAATCTACATATTTTGTAATATTGCGTTTTAATTCTCATGATTTATATAACTGATGGAATTAGATTTGCATTAGGTACATTGCATGCTTTATACTGTAAAGTGGGTGCAATAAAGTGATGCTAGTCCCTCTTTGGGCATGAAATATTGGCACAGTGGGTCATAAATTGCATGTTTATATGCTTGATCCCACTTTGATAGAAGGGGCCATAAATACCAACTAGAGATCACATTCTGAGGTGGTCCATGTGGCTGGGTGTGTCATGTGTATTATCTAGGGGGACACTTACTACCAGACATTGTTTGTACTTTATATGATGAATACAACTGATCCGCTGATCTGGCATTGTGTCCTTGGGCCAAATGCAAGCCCTCTGTTGTGCATTAATTTGTGTTTATTTATGAGTGTGCATCTGACTTTCTTTAGGTATTACATTATGGGGCAATGTGGGTTTTACTGCTGCAATTTTCAAGGGGAATTTGAGGCTTTTCCATATCTGGAGTCTATCACAGTAAACACTAGAGGTGAACAGAGGGCAGCTGTGTTATGTTGATCTGATAAAGGGTCACTCTGAAACCAAAGTGTTTTATGGTGAATTTGGGTAGCACAGGCAACAGTTGTTCTGTGGTGTCCTGGACTTCTAAGAGTGGTGCCTTTCTATAAATTGATCTGATGCTAACATTCCCCTCCTGTAGCTGAGTTATCACCTACTACCCTGGTTGTTTGTGTCAGTGTCTTGCGCAGTGGGGTTTCCTGTTTATGGCTTGTGGTGTGTGCTTTCCCTTGGCATTGGGTGTCCTAACCAGGTGTATTTCACCTATTTCTAGGGTAGCCTTCTTTACACATGCACATATTAGTTGTAGGGTGCAGCACATCCAGAGCAAGATTACAACCATTGGTAACAAAGCATTGAATATTCCCGAGATCCACCTTGGTACCCAGGCAAACAAACCTGTGAACTATTCTATGTTTGAGGCACCTCCTTATTCAACGATGACCTGCTGTAGGTTGTGCAATGCTTGGATGGTCATTGACAATGTGCCATTGCCCAGGTCGTTCATGGGGATGAAGGTACAGCATGCAGTGCCTATCTTGGTGCATACGAGCCCTTCCATTAAGGTCATAGAGTTAAACACATACTGGTGCTGCATCACCATGAGGACAGATGGCATGCATTTCTTCTTTGATTACATTGAGGCAATCTTCGGTAGTGTTCATAATTTTTAGCAGTTTCCACCTGGTGAACTGAAGCCACCAAGTTTGTTGGCCTTGGTGTGCATGGTGAAGAAGGGGATTGAATCTCCTACACCTATTTGAGCATCAGTGAAGTGCCGGAGCTCTTCAGGAATGTCCTTCAATCTGTGCCAAAGTTCTCAGCAGACCACCTTTTGCGTACTTGGTGAAGAAGCACAGTGCGTTAGTTCATGGGGTAGAGATGCCGTGCAGAAAGATTTTCTCTGGGTATGACCAATGTGGGCGTGTAAAGGGTGACCAGTGAGCAGCCCCTCTACAGTCTGGGAAGAGCTGGGTGTAGGTGTGCTCGTTGCATTGCCAGTAGTAGTCCATCAAGGTAGAGGTACCCCCACTGCATATCATTATTATAGGTTATACTGCTGTAACTGCTGTTCACCCTACGGGTATCGCCCCCTTCCCCCTAAAACACACAGAATACACTGGTAGCTTCCTGGCTACCATGGGTTTCTCCTTACCCCCAATTCATGTGTTCCATACTGCCTCGGAGTTCCAGGTGTCTTGGCACTTTGTCAGTAGAGTATCATTCAACCTGCCCACACGGGACCTGTTGTCACTTTTGTTCCACAAACTGATGGCTCTGCAGGTGAACTGACAATTGGTATTCCACTTGTTCTTCATAAATACCGCTCCAGTTACACTAGGGGCTATCCTTGGTCAACAGGTTGGTACTTGTGCGGACACGTTATTGCTCCAGGCCATTGGGATAACAGAACGGGCCCTGGATTGACTAGCATCTTTTCTGTAAAACAGGATCGAACAGGTTTAGGTGCCCCCCCCAGCCCCCGTTCCACCACTCCTTGCGTATTGTCTGCGGGAGTCCCCAAGGGCTCTGCCTTAATCACTTGGCTGCTAAGGCCACCTCTGGCTCTTCAATGTAATTTCCATTGAAATCAATGGAAACTCCATGACGAGTTACCCTTGTCATTAGCATCCAAGTGGTTAAGCTGCACCCTGTTTAATGTCTACCGTACTCCTCTAGCCCAAATAGCGGAAGACCTTGGCGCCAAAGTGATCTCCTATGCAAACGATTCACAACTGCTATTCTCATGGGGCAAGGGAGAGGAGCTGATGGGCACACAGATTAAAAACCATTTAACAGCTGTCTTCTACGGACTAGCAAGCTCCCAACTCAAATGCAATGAAGAGATAACAGAAATTCTCTTTTTTGGTAATATCCCTCTGGATTTCTGGGGACTTTCTGGCCTGACAATGCCTCTCTCCTAGTACTCCAGAGTGGCACAGTTAAATATCTGGGGTAAAATTTGACAACAACCTGTCCTTTAAGCCTGAAGTTAAAGTGTTGGTGGGGACCCGTTTCTGCAGCATGCAGTCCCTAAATAAAGGTCTTCCTTTTCTGTCGTTTACAGCAAAAAAAATTAGTAACTCAGCCTTCGATTACTTCCAGAATCGACTAGGGCAACGTCTTGCACTTTGGGCTCCCGGAATATCCGCTGGACAGGCTCCAAGTGGTCTAAAACGCAGCCGCCCGCCCTTTGTTAAATTTCCCAGTGAGAATACTGATCACACCCTACACTGGCTGCCCATCAGGAAGAGAGTTCAATTTAAGGCTCTTGTGCTAGTGCATGGTGATCTGTATCAATCTGGAGCTTCTTACCTCTGAGCCAAATTTGGATTCTACAATCCTCCCGGAAAGAAGAGATCTGCCAACAAACTTCTGGCAGCGGTCCCCAGAATTCAGTGCTTAGGAACAGGTGGAATGTCCCTCACGTATCTGGGCTCAATTGCTTGGGGATCAGCTACCTCTTGAGTTGCGCACGAGCGATTCCTCCACATTTAAGAAAAAGCTTGAAACTTGGCTTTTTGTGCAGGACTAACTTGGTTGTTGTTTTTCCAACCTACGCTTATCGCACCAGGACACTCCATGGAGTAGCCATGCGTGCTATAAATTGCGGTCATCATCATTATCACTTGGCTGAGGGCTTGGTGAGCTCCAAGAAACACTTGTGGCCCTGAGTTCCAATACTGTGTCGGCCCCTTTTTCTTGAGTTTGTCTAACTCGGACTGGATCTCATCTTGTTGTGCAGAGCCAAGCTCCAAGGTGCAAAAATAAAGGTGCAGATGTCAGCACGAAGGTGTGGCACTTATATGGGGCTCCACTGCATCACGTCTGCAGCATTGCAGAGCCAATGCTGTTCTGTAATGAGATACCTAGCAGCACTCAGGAATACTACTGGAAAACGTTTCTAGATCCAGTATGGCACCTAGGGAGTATTCGGAGGTCAGGAATCTGCGGTTGAAAGTTATCTGTAAGAATTGCTCCAATTCCTTCCCTTGCATTACTTTAAAAAAAGGTCTGTGAAAAAGGTTTGTGAAATGGCAGCTGTTTTTTTCTAGTGACATTTTAATTTTCTAATATATTGTCAGGTTTTATTCACACAAATTCATGGAATTGGACAATTTAATTTGCTTTATAAGCTTCTACATTATTTTTGAGTCACTTGAAGATATATTGCATTTTTTAAGTAAGGTGAGGATGTAATACAAATGTCCATTTTGAAAGAAGTGCTCTGTGATCCCCAGGCTTGGGCAGGACTATTCAGTGCTTAAGATTATCAATGGAAATCCCCTTAAGGAGAACTAGGAAAACATATAGTTCAATTTTGCAAATCTAATGTGTTGGATATCAAGCACTATTACATTTTAAAATTACACTAACGCGTCTTCCATGTATATACATGTCCCGATCAGGTAAAAGATTCTCTCCAAAAGCATCTAAATGAAACAACATTCACAGTACACTTAATTATGATCATGGTGCTAAGGCAAAAAGTGCCATTGTGCTGCCCGGCTCCAAGAGCACACGTATTCTGACTTTAAATTTTCAGTATCTGAACACAGGGCTATAACTGGGATGAAAAACCTGGAGAGCTCTTAAAGGGGTGTGGTCTATATAATTAAGGGTGTGGCTTAATCAAGTAAACTAAATTTCACACATAATGCCGCCCTACCACACAACTGGAATGGCATACATGACCATAGCTCTGTGCGTTCTGCAGAGGTCAAGGATTGGATGAGCATGTAATCTGTATATCTTTTTGACCTACTGAAAGAAACTCGCACTGCCTTCAGTCACAACTCAATTGTGGGCCTATAAACACCTGAAAACTACTTAGTTGAAAGCAGGGTTGGATTGGGATTAAAAACCGGCCTGGGCACGCAAAAAAAAAAAGTGTCCCACATTTGCATATTGCCGCCTTTCTGTAAAACACTGCTTCGAAGAAATGTTATTAAAAAGTGGGGTGGGGGGGTAAAAAATGCACGGATTAATTTACACTGGTGAAACACACCTGAAAACAAGTGAGGCCACGTTTGCTCAGGCCCCCTGCCCCCGCTCAATATGCATATATTAATGGGCCAGCCCAGCGAGAGAAAGGGAGTGACACCTCTGCAGTTCATAAAAAAGGAGGTAATGTATGATCATCTACCTCCAGAAAGGCCACTCCGGCACCCACTGGACCGCTGGCAGCATCGAACAACGCAGAAACCGCCCAAATCGGCCCCCCAGGCTGCTCAAAAAAGCAGCCCACAACTGGAATTCGGATATCGGCCCCTCGGGCATTGCCCGAGTGCCCGCGGTATCTATCTGACGCTGGTTCAATGTATGCTGCCTGAAAAAAAAAGAAAATACCTTGCAAAAAAATCCTGTAAATATCGAACACTATTGGGGAATGCGAGAGTAAGAGAAGCAAGTGAAATATATATATGAACGACGTAGATTATTTAAACTTTTTTGCACTCATTGTTCATCATTCGGTGGGTCTTTCTGCCTATAAAATAAGGACCTAAATACAGGGCCCTAAAAGGGACCCGTTTCAAAATCCTGAAAAGGGAGCACTGTCCTTGATTTTCGCCCTGTATTTCAAAACAGCATTTTAACTCTAAAAATGCACCACTTAAAAAGCACTAAGGACCTTCATCTCTATAATGGTCGCTGCTCTCATGCCTTGCACTTGTCCTAGATTTCATCATAAGCAGCAGTGCACTACATTTTTGAAAATTTGATTTTATAAACCAGCACTTGCATCTTACATTTTCATAATGCACTGTCCTAGATCGCTCAATGAGTATCTGCACATCCATCTCTGTAATGGTCTCTGTTTCCTCAGATTTTACCTTTATTTTGATCATATAATAAGCACTCGTATTTTAAGCAGAGTAGGGTGCAGATCCCCTAAGGGTGTATTCAATCTGCCCCCACCAGCCCTGTACTCGAAACGGAGCGTCCGCACTTTAACTCTTAGCACGCCGTTGCGCAGTCTGATGATGAATGAGGCTGCCGAGGCTGGAGGGACGGGCTTTAATTGAGTTTATTGCTATGAATTTAAGTTGACGGTCAATTGTATATATTATGGTTTTAAGTTGCTCATCATGTATTACACTGAAATGGTTTTTATTAATCAAGCATCAAAGAATTATATAATGGTCAAGTCCGTTTTTAATGACTACGGGGTCTGACAACCGGACTACTTAAAGCCCCTGGCTGTCTGAATACACACAAAGGACCAGTACCAAGCCAGGCGATGCAACAGTGCCGACATGGTAAAGGTTCGCTCCTGGAATCTACAAAGCAAACGATGCACTGAGACGTGCCGATAAAATGGAGTGATTTGGCACTTCTAGAAAGAGCGCATTTCCATCTTATGTCCCGAGTTCTCAATGAGTTCTGCCCAGAGGAGTGGATATCTCGTCTTCTACACTGCCAGTGCCCTACACCACGAGGGTATGCCATGCACCCTGCCACCGTCAGAAACAACTATCCATTAGTCACTGCAAGAACACTGGCCACCTTCGTTAACCCGCACAAAACTACATTTCAGCGAGTGGCTCTAAGCAAGGCGCAGTGTCAGTGTGACTAGCACCCTACCCAGTCTGATGCACTATATAAAAAAAAAGATGGAAGTTTCATTGTACTTATGCTTTATGTCTTTATTCAACAAAGCGCACAGTAGCCAACATGCTAAGAAAGCCGAAGGTTTGTAAGTTATAACTCCACTGACTTTGGCAATCGGAAGTTAAAGCGGCCAGCAGCCATAGCAGTGATTGGGGTGGGGGGTCGCCGAGGGACTTTCTGTGCATTGGCAGGGCACAAGAACGTTCGTCACCGTCTGGTATGATAACTGATTGAAAACAACTTCAGCTTTAAAAATATACCCTAATACACTCGGCGGGTTCTTGCTGATTGCAGGGCTTACTTCGGTTTCAACCTAGGGACACCTATTTGGATCCTTTACATCTTGCCATGGCAGGTATTTTAACTTACAGTCAATAATGTCTATAGAAGACATTGTAACGCTGCACACTGTCACTAGGACGGAATATTTAGACTGTTTTCAAATATGCTCCCAGTAGCTTTTCCTCCACACAGGCACAGGCACACAAATACGTGCCTTCCTTCATGGTTTATGCACAATAATGCTCCTTTAGCCTGACGAGGGAGCCCAGATCGGCAAAGAGCAGCTTCCTAACTTGTGAATTTTAACACTTCATCTCCATCCACTCGTGCAGACAAGAGAACACAGATAGTCACGAGTGCCGTGTTTGATGGGATCTAAGGTTGCATTATTCATCTGGCTTTCTTTTATTCACACAGATTTTCCGCAGAGACGCGCTTTAAAAAGAAAAAAAACACCTGTTTCGCACCTTTCTAGAAATACAATTAGAAGCCGGAGGTGGCAAAGACAGTAAAAATAGGCCGTCACCTACGGTGTAATGTGCAAATGTCCAAAAATCATATAATTTCATATGTAGACTTCAGACCATGTCAGGATGCGCTGGGCTGTCACATCTCGTGAATAAATGCCCGTGGTGCGGTAACAAGAACATATCTTAATCATTATCATTAAATCTACTGTCATTTACCAGATTTTTAGGTCGAGGGTACCGTCGCACTGCGATGCAGTGGGCGGAGCCGAAGATTTTATGACTTCTACAGTGGGGCTTTAACCCGCCTCTCTCTTCCATTGGCTAGCTTCGTAAATGGAGGCTAGCCATTGGAAGAGATGTGTGTCACTCGGGGCTGGAGCAGATTCGTGGGCGTTTCTTGCTTTTTTTAAACCCCTCCCCTTTTTGTTCGTCATTCGGAGGTGGGCGTTTACTTTTTTTGGGGGGTGGGGGCGGCGCTTTTGTTTTGCCATTTCCCCCGACCGCCGCTGGAAGAAGTCGTCCTCAGGTGAGTGCTTGCTGTCCTGCCCCCCCCTCGTTGTTCGTGCTTGCTGTCCTGCCCCCCCCCGCACGCGCCGTACTTGACTGGCAGGTCTTGGCAGATGTAGCATTAGAAATCGCAATAGTGCTCAGGTTAATACACACAGAAAACCCGCTACATAAGGGAGGTGGTATGGAGGTAAAAAACTGTTATGCTAACTCCAGTAAATGTTTTTCTGCGCTTGGCCATGAATACCAGCTTGTTGAAGACACGCTCTATAAGAGGTGGTTTCCCAAACGTGGGGCTTAAAAACGATTACACCAAGAGTAAACAAAAAGTCACGACGTGCAGCGTATACCCGTGAGCAAAATGAGCCACAGAGGCAGACTGTTTCTGGTGCCTTGACTTTTTATGTGCTCTTTCAGTAGCGTTTGCCCGAGGCTGACTTGCTTAAACCAACAGGAAGTCACCCAATTTACGCAGATAAAAAGCCAGCGCTTGGCACAACAAAAACATTGATGGACGCCTTTGTGAGGTTACAAAATCATGCCATCGTGCCCCCAATGAAGCCTGTGGTCACGTGACGGCACCACAGCATGATCAACAAGTCTATTAAAAAATGCCATTCCAATCTATAGTGCGCAGAATTAGTTATTCACTTGGGGTTTTTCTGGATCGCAGTTGGGATTGCAAGATTTCGGGCTATTGCCAATTATAGTAATGTGCGTCACTCTGCACTCTTCGTGGACGCATACTCCTATGAGCAGCTGGGAATGCGTTGTTGAAGGTTCACCACAGCACATCATTCCAGCTGTCCGGTGGCCCGCCTCCTCTTACCCTTTACCACAACACCACAGATACTTTATCTGTCACACACCACGTGGAAGACATAACATTCGCATAAATGCAATAGCTTTGCCACCGCCTGGCTTTTCCTGGAGCAGGGGCCTGCAAAGGGTCGGGAGTGCTGGAATGCATTTAATCCGAAATATGGATTATCAGGAACGTGTTTACATGTACTTTTAAAATGGTTTGACTTGTAAAACCTAGTTAATGAAAGGGGTATTTTTTCTGAGGGCAATGATTATAAGGTGAATGCAGTCAAATGCAATCAAATACCATTTACACATTGTGATAGCTAAGCGTTGTACCAAAAAAAAATGTCTTTTCGTAAGGCCTGCTTTGTTTGCTGTCAAGGTGACTGGCTTTCCCAAGATGCTTCCTTTCTCCTTTAGTCAATGGACACCGGAGTGGAAAATGAGGGAAGAGACAAATATCCACAGTGTGAAATCACTTTAGACATTATACCCTTGTCTTCAAACTGAGCTTTGAGTGCCGTTTGAGTCCCCTGTAGGGACCCCCCCTCCAGAGACGTAATGCTACAGCAATCACTTTTACGAACATCTGGATCCAACCGCACACATTTGTTCTGCGGCACACCCTTGCAGCATGAATGCATTCTATCCCCAATGAGGCCAGATACATCTTCTGCAGCACCAAAGGGACATCGCAAGAAGTACTGTCTCAGCATTGAAACTTCAGTTTTTAGGGCACCTCCCCCCCCATAAAATAGGCAGCTGAGGCTTTAGAACAAATCAAGTGTCTCCCCAGCTCCCCAAAAAATTAAACACATAAATAAATTAAACAGCAGACAGGACTGTGATTGACCCTCTGCAGTGCTTTCTCGAACACCAATTCTGAGAATCTCTGAGGGGCCGCCCTCTAGCCTCTGAACCAGCAGTTGCTGTCCCCAGTCTGTAGCACCCAGCAGCAGCTGCCATCTTTGTACCCCAGTGGCTGTGTGTGTGTGTGTGTGTGTGTGTGTGTGTGTGTGTGTGTGTGTGTGTGTGTGTCTCTGTATGTGTGTGTGGCTCTGTATGTGTGTGGCTCTGTATGTGTGTGTGGCTCTGTGTGGGTAGCTTTTTTTGTAGGTGGCTCTATGTGTGGGTGGCTCTGTCTGTGCGAGGGTGGCTCTGTGTGTGGGTGGCTCTATGTGAAGGACTCTGTGTGGGTGGCTCGGTGTGTGTGGGTGGCTCTATGTGAATGACTGTGTGGGTGGCTCTGTGTGTGTGGGTGGCTCTATGTAAATGACTGTGTGGGTGGCTCGGTGTGTGTGGGTGGCTCTATGTGAATGAATGTATGGTGGCTCTGTGTGGGTGGCTCTGTATGTGTGTGTGGGTGGCTCTATGTGAATGACTGTGGGTGGCTCCGTGTGGGTGGCTCTGTGTGGGTGGCTCTGTATGTGTGTGTGGGTGGCTTTGTGTGTGTGGCTCTGTGTGTGAGTGCAAATGCAATAGGTCTCGCATTTGCGAGAGATTAAGCTATTGGCATTGTAAATGACAATGCCATTTATTTATGTTTTAAAAACAAAAACAAATAAAAATAATGTCATGAGAAATGCCAATAGCTCTAACTTTAACAATGCTGAGACCATTGCATTGTAAATGCTTGTTTTTTTTTCTCATTATGACTAAAATTATATTACACATTAACGTACATAGTGAAAGTAATATATTCTTGGGACTGCCGAGTGCTGGCCTAACCCCTCCTTAACATTCTCTCAAATAACACAATACACCCTTGACGCTAAAGCTTGAGCTGTTGCAGCCAACAAAAGAATCAACTTCAAGCTCCTCACACATGCCTACAAAGCCCTACACGACACGAACTGCGTACCTCAAACACCGCCTCATTCCACACACCCACCTGAAGACCTGGTTTTTCGACTGAACCACAGCACCTTTGACAGATCAGGAGCCCCCTCCACCTCCTCCTCCCCACAGCACCTTGAGACCCTTACGGGTGAGTAGTTGTGCTTTACAAGCCACCTGATTGAGTGAAACATATTTTGACTGCATATGGACTTCTTGAGTAAGGAGGTAACCTCTCTGCTCATCATGAATTTATTCTTGCAGTAGTAAATGAAAAACTTACATTTTTATTATCTACTTTTGTATTGGTTGCTTTTTAATCAAGTTCTTTCTACAACGTGATTCAAAACAAATTTGTTTGAAATTAAGGTAGTCTAAAATGTAAAATTCAGGCTTTGCCGACATTGCTGTTTGTGTAGTCGTTTTTTCCAATTTATCTGGGAATAAGATTTTTAAAAAGTGCTAATTCTCTCGAATGAAACAGCCCCCCCCAAAAAATGCGAGTGAATGTCCATTCACGGTTAAATAATTACATACACCGCACTTAATCATCCTGTAGCTGTGCTTGTATTCCCCCAGGCCCCACCGTGCAACGTAACACAAAATTGGAAACTGTACAGGCCATGCATCCTTCTTTGAAGTCACTGAATACATTTTTTGCCATATAAAAGTGGAATTGTCAAAGAACTGAATTTACAAGAACAAAAAAAGCTATTTCAGTATTCTGGTGTTTCCTAGCAACAAGGATCTGCGATTTTATTCCTGCAGATACAGGTAATGCTAACACTCTTCTGTTTGTCAATGAATGCAGTGCTATATGTACGGTGCGTGGATTTCACACACACTTCCAAACAAAGCAGGGTTCCTTAAATTACCTACATAACGTGTAGGTTTTATCTTAAGATGAGTGGGGTTTTCCATAAACAACATTTAAGGAATAAAACGAGAAAACAAATTCTCGAACACTGAATAAATATCAACTATGTTCTCGCAACTTAATAATGAAGAGAGCAACAGCGCACAAGTAGAACAGAAAGGTGGGTTCCTGAAGGAGCCCCCCACCAAATCAAAACACACCAAAGTGGCACTCTCTTATCACTGATGCACAGGACCTAAGTACCACGGGACATCACACAACTAGTTTACATCCCAGTTTAGTTATAGTTATTTTAATATAGCAGACTGTAGAATTATATCAGAAACATAGAAATAATCGACACTCCCTTGTACATGTGATATGGTTAAAAGAATCAGAGACCATACCACCTGTTGGAAGAGAAATATAGTGGTGGAACCGAGTACTGGAGAGGAATAGAGTTCTGAAATGTTAAGACATATAGCATCTGCGCCATAAAAATATAAACCAAATGCGTAATATGGACATGAAGTTATACCCCAGGAAAATTAAGAAATATGTAATGTACTATGTGACTGAGTATAAGTGCAAAATTGAAAATATAAATGCTAATAAAAATATATTTGACTATATTCTAGAAATGTACTTAGGAATTCTATAAGAGACGGATAAGCTGGAGACTTTCTTCCTTTCTTTATTAAGCAATAACCAACTGCAGGTGGATTTGGCATTATCAATCCATAGCAATTATCAGGCACACGAGAAGGCAAGACAGTGGAATAGTCACACACATTAAGGGAAATTGGTGTTCTGATCCGAAATCTAAAACCTATGTAACTTCTGCAGGTGAGGTTAGCTACAGAAGCACAACACTGCATGACCCCATGAATCATATCAATTGCATCTATCAGCAGAAACCAGTAGTTCCTCCGACGGACAAAAGCCCACAGTGATCACAGGCTCTAGGAGCTGCAATACAATTGATGCCCGGAGAATAAGATTGGAATTCCACTGCTAGCCAAACTTTGTTCTCGCATCATAAAAAAAAAAATAATAATAAATCATAACACATTTTCTTTACCACAAATAGATGATCAAATAGAGTCTGCATGAAAAATAGGGCGTTAACTCTGTTGACATTTGAATGCCCTTGCAGAGATTACACAAACAAGAAAGGCACTCACATGTAACTCCTGTCTCTAGTTGTAAGCGTGCAGTAAATCTGTCAGCAACTAGACGTTTTCACAAATCTTCAATACAGAAGGAAGGGATGGGGGGTTGGGGGGAGAGTGTTGACAGCAGTTTTACTTACAATGTATTTCCTGCTAGAAGCAGCTGTCGTAAGAGTGCAGTAGCCTTTTAATGTTCTCACGCCCATAGATGGACATGGAAGGCAAACATCAGAAAGAGACAGGAGAGTGAGAAAGACACCCACACAAAGAAAGTGACAGAAGACGAGCTGCGGACGCTGCACTGTCAATCAACAGATCTAAAATGTTCTAAGATGTTTAATGTAATTGTAAGGCAAGGCTTCAGTACCAACAGCAGTATGTTTCGGGAGATTTTCCGTGTTACATTTAGAATTGCTTCCTGCCTCAAGCCCCCTGGGCATGCATTGCCTTTAAGAAAGACCTGCATGCTTTGGGTCACAGGGAAAGGCTTTTGATCACATCCTGTATCTTTCTCCCTGCACACTGAGCCTCAATAGCATGGCCTTTGGCTGTATCCAGAGAGGCCTTTAGTTGCAGGGTATGGTTTGTGCCATGCACTGGCCAGTCACTCGCCACAAGGAAACAGCACGGACCACCCAGCACCTTTAGCAGGCAGTCTTTACCATGCAGATAACTACCACACCTTAAACCAGAAACATCCAAAAAGACCCCACGTCCCAGAATTTATTTAAAGAATCAGTATATCATCATTCTACAGATATCATTTCATTTTTCAAATATGATTGCATTAACACAATGTTTCCTCTGGTCACAGTGTTACATACCTTACATATGACACGCATCCTATATTGTAAAAATACAACATACAATGTCATCACTGCCTCCTTATATTGCACCTAACCATCCCCCTGAAAAACCTGCTACACATTCATACCACATCCATTTGTATTCATACTATACCATAAAACACCCCCAGCCACTTATAGATTAACAGTGTCCAACAAGAAAAACCGCAACCAAATCATGAAATCATCATCTTTTTGTCCTACTTATTAGTCGTTTTTACCCACATATATGTAATGATGGTCTAATAAATCATACATTTATGTCTTCGATCTTCCTGCTCAATAATTTGTCTTCATTTTAGGCTGGATGTGATCTCTGGTTGATATCCTTTATTGGTTCTCATAGCCATAAATGGGTCATGCCAACGCGAGTTTCGGGTGATACACGGCCTGAGCCGCAGACCTTCCTCAGGGTACAAAACAACCACATTTTGAATGCAGATGATGGCTAGGACAGTGATAATAGTTACCAACTGCCAACATCAAGTTCCAATAGCATGTTATTATGCAGGCCGAAAATATTCTCACTAGGGTGCATGAGCGGAACCTGATCTCTTTCCTTTTAGAATAAATACAACTTTAAATCTCATTGCATTTGGCGTACCTCCAACAGTACTTCCACCCGACAAGGTCCAGCCAGCAGTGGCAGCTGGTGGCATCTGAAAGTGGTGAGGCGTAAAAGTTCATGCTGAGTGCCATGTGGCAAGCAAGCGTAGTGAGTGAGCCTGACTGTCATAACAAGGGTTTCTCCCTGGGAACATTTTGTAAAAGGTGTGGGCAAATAGTAAATTTGCAAGCAAATTTTAGAAAGCAAGAAGGGTCATAAAGCAATTGTGAAACTGTAGTTATGAAATGTCATATGATAATGTCGCTGGTAACTGCTTATTCTGTATAATCGGAGAACTGCTATGCTAACTCACAGGCCCGTTCACGAGAGCACAGTGCATGCTTTCTTTTTCAAATTACCACTAGTGAGGCACAGGGTTGGAAAGCACTGGAGAGGGAAGGTTAGGGGTCTGGTGCTGGCATGATACTGGCAGCAGTGCTTCCCTGTGCCTCACCCACACCAAGGTCCATTTTAGCATTCAGTTTCGAGCCTCACTAAACATAAACAACACAAAACAACACAATCCTGCCTAGGTCAGTACTTGGTACAGTGCACACATAAATAAACTGGAAACCGAACATTCACACAAAAAGATAGACAAAAGCATAATTGGCTTGCTTGCTGCTCAACCACGTCTTCATAATCATGTGCACATTTTCTTTTCCTGACCGGAGGTTCGCTCCACATAAATTAAATGAGCGATTGTCATGAAATTAGAACTCCAAAACGGTGAGCATACCCAGAACTGGCCGGCTGTACATGCCTTCAGGGTGCCCGCTTCTGCCCCAGTATCTGCCTTTACATGTGACCCATCCTGCCCCGTCTACGGTGACGCAGGCTTACGGCAGAAGTTCCCTTTGCTGATGGCGGTCACACTCTTAGCAGCTGAGCTGATCTATTACAGCCTATTAGTCAGTAAGTTAGGCCCGGGGTTCCTTTAAGACCAGCATGGGACTCCAAGCTTTCAATGCAGCACATTTAGTATCAGCAATAAATAGATGGGGTTTTCATTCGGGCCCCGGGGGCTGAGGGCTATTGATGAGCAATGATTAGTTAAGGCCCCAGGGTGCTGAGGATATGAGTCTGCCCGGGACGGTGACACTGGCTACCGCGAACCCTTGAGTGATGCACAAAATCAATGAATAAACCAAATAACCCTCCTTTGAAGAAGGAAACTTATTTACGGGCAAACATTTAATTTCGGAATAAAGAGTTGTGGTTATGCCATTCTACCCCCTGTGAGGATGATTGCCTTGGATCGCCTTGCTTTGCTTTCCTCTTCGAAAAACATCTTGCGCCCCACATACTCTTCCGGCTTCTGTGCGGCGCAAACCCACTCCTACCTCTCCTGGGGCAGCACTAGGCCTGCTGTGCAAAACAGTGAGCCACGCGACACTGGTAAATACCGCAAGACACTGCTGCAGTCTCAAACCATGAAGCGCTACTGTCCAACAAACTGAGCAAAGCACTGTTGTCCACCATGAACCAACGACTTCTGTCCAACACCATTTGCTATACACTGGTGTCCGACTCCAAAACCTTAAATCAGGTGCTGCTCTCGAACATCATGTACAAATTCTGTCCAACACCATGAGCTATGCACTGGGGTCCAAAAACCACAAACCACTCACACCATAAATAAGGTGACCATAATTTGAGAACCAAAAACAGTGAAGTAGACCTAGAAGTAGGGTGAAGCGTTAGTGAGATTCTACATATACCAAAAGCCAGCTCAGAGGTTTTTCTGCAGAGATCAGAGGAGACTGCAGTAAAGTGCACCGGACCAAATCGCTACACACACGTAATACATACTGTAAAAGTAAATGTTGAGGAGAGTATTTTATACTTTAAAATGTCAGTCAGACTCAAGTTCCTTTGTGTAGCTTATATATTGTTCTAACGCAAATTACTTACAGAATCTGGTGCTTTGTGCGACATTGTATTATTCATGATGTTTGTGCACAAGAGAACACAGCACAGAAGGTGTCAGCGCAGACATTGTTATCAGTTTGTTTTATATAAATACTTAGTTCCACAATGACGGTTCCAGCCCAGAAGAAAAACGCTGCTCTCTGAGGCATGATCAGTGACGGTGCAACGCTGCTCGCTGGGGTTAGAGATTCCACGCCACACGTGTTCGGAGAGGGTGGGTGTTAGATTTGGGGTTCTCTAGTTGGCACAGGTAGGTACTTGTGACAATTAGGGACCCTTGCCTATTGTCAGGGTAAGGGGGTACACTCCTAAAATAACCCTTGCTCACCCCCTTGGTAGCTTGGCACAAGCAGATAGGCTTATCTCAGAGGCAGTGTGTAAAGCATTTGTGACCACATCCAGTTACCCAGTGACAACATTACAGATGGACACCACATAGGTGAATATTAAAAATAAGTATTCTTTATATAGACCACAAATGACAAAAATCCACAATACTATACTTAAGATGGTAGTTTTAGCTTAGTTCAGTTCATTTCTTAAGATGCAACACTTTAGGTCAATGTACCTTTCGATGCGGGATGCTTCTACAACAAGCAATGTTGCAGCGATGGAAATGCGGCAAAGTTCCGGTGCATAGAAATAAAGACGTGAAGATGTTCCAGATGTGGCACGCTTCTCAGATGATGCGAGAAGTCTCGGTTTGATGCGTCAGCTGCAGCGGCGACACCCTTGTTCAGCGATGCGACGGCAACAGCCTTGGCTGCGGCACTCTTCTCCAACGTTGAGAGAGGCTTTCGCACAATGCGACAACTACAGGGCTGACATCTACGATGTGACGGCAGCAGCTCCGACGGCGGCGCGCTTCTCCGAGGATGCGAGGAGCTTTTCTCGATGCGGTGCAATACGACAGCTACAGCGCCGACATCCACGATGTGACGGCAGCAACAGCGATGGCGACACGCTTCTTCGTTGCGAGATGTTCTCTCGATGCAGTGCCATACGACAGCTACAGCGGCGACACCCTCCTTCGGTGTTGCGATGGCAGCAGCAGCGACACGCTTCTTCCTCTTGAGTCGCGCTTCCAGCTCCTTGCGACACACAGTCCCTCAGAAGGCCCAAAACAGCAGCAGGCACTTCCAAACAACTCTGGGGAGCTGGTGGTTGAAGTCTGTTTTATTTTAATATTCAGGAAACTGGGACCAAGTTCCAAAGACCTAAAATAGAGGCTGTAGCATTTCTCTTTGTGTTGCGGCCAGTCAATTCCATGGGACCAGCCACTCAAAATGCTTCATTTGTCTGGGGTTTTTTTCACCTTGGTAGTACCACAGCGCTAGATATCTATTCATTTTAAAGCTTAATTTTTCTCAAACAGCTAAATGAGTTTTAGTCAAATCACAAAAAGCAAGATTTCTGGATAAAGATCTAACTTTCTGCCAAATTTGGTGTAATTCAGTTCAAACATTTTGGCTGTAGTGTTGTATAAAGTTCCTATGAGAAACAGGTTTTGGGACCTTACGTTTTCTCCGCCACAGCTGGATGCAAAACCACAAAACTTTCACGGATGGAGTGTAGGTGGTATCTGGTATTTGGAGAAAAATGGCTCAATTAACAACATTTATTCAAATCAGATATTTGAGTGATAAATCATGTGGCACTGGGGAGACTTTCTACAAATGTTATCACCATGGTACCAGAGACATTGGTGCTATGGCTGGTATGTATTATCCAAGTAGAAACATACCATACTGGCAAAGCCTTCCTTACATTTTGGTTAGCAACCACACATGATGAACTGTTGGTAGTAATCTTGCTTATGGTGACCATTCATGTCAGGTGTGGTCACTATTACAACACTACTAATAACAATAGCTCTTGTTGAGTTTCACTGAAGAGAAGCAGTTCTAATTACAGAGAAGGTTGGAGACTCCTAGCTTATTGTGCAAGAGAATATCACTCCTTTGCCGAAGAAGGGGGCACTGAAAATTTATGAGCGTAAGTGAACTACGGTTAAACTTTTTAAAAGCTTAAGTCAAAGATCCTAGGTCCTAAGTATCTGCTCTAATGTCCTCAAACTCCAACAACCTTTTGTGGCAAAACCATCTTCAAGCCATTTATAGATCAGCACACTGTCTTCCTACATTTACTAACATGTACAAAGGTCGTGGATGGTTCATCATGTTGAATGCTATATCACGATCCGCTTCAATTTCCCCTGCAATAATAGCCAGATACATCAGAATGGTGACTCTGTGCAAGTTAGCAGCAAAAAGAGTACCTAAGGTGGTCTTCTTTGGCAAATATCGAACTAACCTAGATTTCCATGATGGCAGTGAAACCCATTCTTCCTGGAGCGGTTTGTTAATTAGTTTTCTATTGAATAGGGAAGGATGATGGCAAGAGTCCTTCAGGAACCCGCCTGGAATATGATACACCATTGTTTCGATGAGCGTTAATCTGCCTCTTACAGACGCCTTAGTTAATCATGAGGCATCCTGCAAGGAAAATATTTGGGTGAAAACAGCATTCTCATTTGAACCAAAGGTGAAAGCATTCCAAGCGGGCTCGTCAGTCACCAGAATGTAGTAGCATATAACATGGCCTACCTCAAGAAAAGATTTAAGCTGTACTTTGGTGCCACTTACAGCACTGTAGAGTGGCATTAAATACTAAAGCCTGAGCTGAAGAGGTTACATTTGTACGGTGACAAATAATTCAATTGCACAAACATGCCCTTTGCATGTTAAAAAAGCCTGTATTGTAACTTTGGATTTTATTCCTGAAACTCAAGTCAGGGTTTGGGTAACTGTTGTGTTCTTTAGGTGCAATTTGTTATGGTATATCTGTTTGTATTGCATACTAATCACACTTGAGGATATCCAGCTGCTTGAGCAGGTGTGTAGGCGAGTGTCCCTGAAGAGTAATTCTAAGAGCCAGGTCTTCAGCTTCTTGCAGAAGTCAAGAAGTGAGTAGGCTGCTCTGATGTGTTGTGGGAGGCGGTTCCATGATTTTTGGTGCGATGTATAAGAAAGAATGACCTCCTGTTCTGCTCTTGTGCATGAGGGGGCCATGCGCGAGTGAGAGGGAGTCTGAGAATAGGGAGTCTGAGAATAGGGAGTCTGTTAGGGTGGTGAAATTATATACAGTTTTTCAGGTATGCGGGACCTGTGTTCTGTAAGGCTTTGTATGTTTGTGTGTGTGTGTGAGATGAGTTTGAATCAGCTGAGTTTGTGAATGGCGAGTCAGTGGAGCTCTGAGGTGGGGTGAGATGTGGATTTGGCATGGGAGGTTAAGTAGGAGTCTTGTAGCAGCATACTGGATGGTCCGGAGTCTGTCCGGGAGGTGCTAGGACAGTGGTTCCCAAACATTTTCCATCCGTGGCTCCCTTGACCTATTGGCAGTTGCCCACAGCTCCCCACTAAGTTTGAGTTTTTGGATGGGGTGGGGGGGCGAGAGCAGCTGGTGTAAGCCTCAGGAGTACTTCACTTTTCTCCCTGAAAATAATTGGGATGAAGCCAATGAAGGTATTTTAATCATAGATATTACAAAATAAAAAAATAACAGTTTAATAAAAATCTTTAATTGGTTAAGTCAGAAACAATACTCTTTAGCACTGGGGTCTGCATATGGAATTTCTTAAAACAATTTTTTGTTTTAAAAAATTGATGCGGCACAACCTTCTTCTAAATAATGCACTGTTTTGTTCAATTACTGACAACACCTCGATGGCACTCATACATCATGCGCATGGTAGGCCTTGGCCGTGTTGACGTTTTTCCTCCACGGCAGAGGCCAAAACCATTCCTAGTGAGAGTGCTCTGAAATAAGGTAGCCATTTACATTCATTAGTATCAATGTATGACATGCTCATGCAAATAAAACCCACACCATCCATATTAAGACTTCAAAATCCCACCAAGGAATATTACACTTGTAAATGTTGCTATTTGAGCACCCACGTTTTATCTACGTGTGTTAGATCTGGGGGTCTCTAGTTGGCAGAGGTAAGTACCTTAGATCAAGTAGGGACCCTTGCTTCTAGTCAGGGTGAAGGAATAACCCTCTGAGATAACCCCTGCTCACCCTCTAGGTAGCTTGGCACGAGCAGTCTAGGCTAACCAAAGGCAATGTGTATAATATTTGCACTTAACACAACAACAATCCCCAATCCACCACAAACTGAGACCACACAGGTAAGTATATTTTATAAAAATATATATATCTTTATCTAGTTTCAGCAGGTAAATAAAGCATTTGCACTATAATCACTTTTTCAAGAATACGTTGCACTTAATCTTAATGGTTGCAGGTGTCATCAGGAAGTTCTCAATATATAAAAAGAAATATAGTCTCAAGTCTCTAGTCCCTCGGTATCAAAAACGAGTAATACTGATTGACTTTATATTAGCTCTAAAAACGAGCAAGGAAAACAAGGTGGATGCCAAGATGTGCCACAGGAATCATCCCCTACCGCTGAGAATCCTAAGTGCTACAAGCGCGACTCACCCGAGGGCCAGGGGGACTCCTTTTCCCTCCCCCGGCACTTCTCCTGCCTCAGGTGTACCTCGCTGGGGAGCGCTCACTCGCGCTCGGGCCCGGTCGGTCTCAGCAGGCTCTCCGCCCGCTCTCAATCCTTTGGGGAGCAGAGACGGCAGGCCGGGGGCTCGAGCACTTCTCCAGATCCCTCGGCGAGGTCGGGTCAGTCTTCCCCAGTCCCGGCGGTGATCCCGGCAATTCCTCGGCCCTTTCAGAGCTTCTGCTGAGGCAGCCAATCCCGTCGCGGCTCCTGTGACGAGCCTCTGGTACACCCGGGAGTCAGCCAATGGCAGTGCGGCTCCCGGGACGGCTTGTCGTGACGCTTCCTCCTCTCGCCCAATCACTGCTCAGCCACGGCGATTACGCTACGCCGCACGGGCCTATCCCGTCGCGGCGTTGGTGAGGGGGCTCGGCTCCTCCAGCCAACGGGGGCGCGGCGGCTCCGATCTTTGCCGCGGCAGCCTCCTTTCACGAGCAGCCCCTTCGGGGGATATTCCTGGCCCCGGGCAGCGGCGGAAAAAGCGGCACACGGTGGTTTTCAGTGCGCCTGGCACTGTAGGGGCCCACAAACCTCGGATCTTCACCCCACACGTGTCGATGAACACGTCGATCTCGGCCACACGGCAGGCTGGATCAGCGCAGCGCCCTCACTCAGATTAGAGAGCAGCCAGTGCGCTACACAGCCCAATTACGGCAGGTATAGAAATGTTTACATAGGGCACCAGCAAACTAAACCTCCTGGGACTTAAATGCGCCCATTTGTGCAGACAAAACCCAATGGATATTAACTTAACCAAAAGAGTTTCTTGTCATGAGAGGAATAGGATTTCCTTAGCACGGTTGATTAACTGACTAAAGTAACTTGGAAATGTTAGGGTCAATGCATTCTCAGCATTAATTACATTATAATACATTTAGAACTACATTAACATTCTGACATCCAACTGGGCCATTTTCCTTCCAGCTGGCACTAATGAAAAAGTATTTTGCAACAAAAAAGTAAATGTTGCGTTTTGAGAGTCCCCTCTTCTCTTTCTTAACAGCAGCAGCGCAAGAATGGTTTCAAACACACAAGTAATTTTTTCAAGCACCGTTAGCGGCGGGTGAATTACAGCAAGATTTATTGTCAAATCGTTTAAGTCTAGCTTTCCATTCATTTCATTCTTTATTTCGATCGAATAGATCATAAAAGAGTACATCCAAAGTTTAAAAAAATGCAGTTTGCTAATGCAAGTTCATTCTACAGTGGTTTTAAAAGTATTCACTGCTGGTGAGTTCGAACAAAGGCACCGTTAATACACAGAATGTTTTAAACGGCATCTCAGAGGCAGAATCGTGATTCACTTGCTGGCAAAACCAAAAAGCAAGGCAAACATTGCATTTTAAACTGTTGTCTGCAAGTCTATTGCAATCCTTAAATATTATCACATACCCGTTAGTAAAAAACTGTAGAGTCTGAAAAATCTGCCCGCCCCTTTGACACTAGGCGATTTGTAGTCTACTTAAACAAGGGCAGACGCTGATTGGCCGCTTTAGGTGTTTATTTTAAAGCATTTATAAATCTACAGACTTAATTATTGACAACATTGACACGGATTGATAAAGAGAAGGAACAACTTAAGTGAACTCCAGCATGCATTATTTGTGTCTACGCGAGGTCATTCAGCATCAGTTTTATTTGCATGAAAATACCATCCCAAGTTCACAAGTGTAAAACATCAATGCTGCGGCACCCCTAGCTGGTTTTGACGGCACACTGGGGTGCCGCAACGCATAGATTGGGATCTGCTGTGCTAGGAGATTCTGGCATAGTGTTGCCATATTTAGGCCTGCTAGTGATGAGTGCTTGCATGATGGTACATTTGGTGTTCTGCGGCAGCCACTTGAAGCTTTTTCATAGCACATGTAGGATATGGAAGCAGGAAGCGCTCACTGCATTAACTTGTGCTGTCGTGTTGACCTAGTCGTCCAGGAGGATCCTCAGATTCCTGGTGTTTTCAGTGGTTGTTGGTCCTAGCTTTTCAGTTACCAGGTGGCATCCCATGGGGTGGTCATGTTCCCGAAGACTATTACTTCCGTCTGGTCAAAGTTGAGCTTCAAGCAGTTGGTACTCATCCATTCTGCTACCATGACCAAGCAGTTGGTTCTGGTGTTGGCTGTTGCCTTGTCTGTCAGGGACAGGATGAGTTATGAGTCAACGGTGTAGGAAAGGAGGATGATGCCCTGGGATCAGACTGTTACCCAGTGGTGTTGTGTAGACGTTAAACAGGGTAGGGTAGAGAGACTATCCCCGGGGGATGCAGATCAAGTTCCTGTCTTTGATGCAAGGCTGGTCTAGTCTCCCTACTGAGCCCTTTGCCTCAGACCATAAAAACAGACGATGGCGCTGATGCGCAGTGGACGCTCGCAGCGGGCGCATTGCTGGCGCGCCAAATGCAAGCCCGTCTGTGCCCGTCCACACCTGGACCACGCCCAGCGCCTGTCCCCCTGGTTGTTTGTCCCAAGACACAGCAGGGATCTGGAGGTACCCTCGAAGACTCTATTGGCACTGAGACCTTATGGTAAAGGACCCCCTGGCATCCGTTTTAACATTCCCTTCATGACCCCTCCTCACCTTTCTGGCCCCTACCCAAACTAGGTCCCCTAGACCAAATTTTGCAAGTAACTCAGTCGATACTGGGGTACTTGACCAGCAAAACAGAAAAGTTGCAGCCCAATACTCTCAAACATCTCATGTATGCTACTAAACACTAGGTCCCTAATGAAACATCACCTAGACTTCTCAGACCTAGTCCAAGCGCAGCATGCAGATGTTGCATTTGTAACGGAAATATGGGCAGATTCTAGCTCTAGCCCAGAAATTGTCACGGCCAATTTCTTGGTGTTAGGTGATTTTAACTTCCATCTGGAAAATAAAACTGACCCAGATTCCCTAAAGCTAATTAATGTAATGAATGCATTTGGACTATCGTTAATCTCCAGAGGTTCGACCTATAGGGTTGTACATATGCTAGATGGGATCTTCTCCAACTACACAGCTATCAATCTACTACCATCTCTTTCTCTCACCTGGTCTGACCATTGGGCAATCAATTGGCAGATAAAGATTGAGAAAATCACCATGCACAGAGATACACTTCAACAAACCCCAAGTAGAGCCTGGCACAAAATACAGTCGGTCGAACTGAGAGACGCCCTTACCCCTGTACCCTGGCAACCAGCTGGCAACCTGGAGCAGAGTGTGAGAAGTTGGCCTGGTAGGGGATGTTTCCAATTCTGGAACCACCTACTACCTGACCAAACAATCCCCTTATGGTGTCTGGTTGTAAGTCAACCTTATTAGACAAGCTATCCTAGGGGTAGCATGGACTAAGCAGCCTAAAGGCTTAACTTAAGAGGTCGTGTTAAGCGAGCTGTTTTACCACATACAATCCTGTAATACCAAATGAAAGGACACCACACAAGTATATATTATAAAAATATATGTGTTTATTACTAAAAACAATCCCCAGTATTCTTTATGAATAAAGGGGCACAAGCGTTAAATCAAAAGCACTGTTTAAACATACAAAGTTGCACAATTATGGATGAGGGCAGGGGGCCACTCAAACCATATACTAAACAAGTGGTATAAGAGAGGCCACTCGAACAGTGGTTAGGCCTAGGGCCTAGGGAATCGCTGGGAGCAGTCAGGACAAGCAATGCTGAAGTCGGGAATGGCCCTCGGGATTCGGGAGATGTGCGGAAAGCGCACGCATGCACCAATGTTAACCAATGGTGCGTAAAAGTCAAATAGTTAAAGTTTAAGGACACTTCCGCTGAACCTAGAGGAACAAAACTTAACACACAGACCCTAGAGGTGTGCACCAGTGTGGGAACACCGGCGGAGCAAAGTTACCTCACCCACAGGAAGTGGGTGCACAGGGTCGAAGTGGCGTCGGGTTTTGACACGCAGGCTCTTGGTGCTTGAAGCTGAAAGGGCTGCAGGCAGGGTGAAGACGAAGTGTCCGGTGGAGTCCAAGGGTGGACTCAAGTTGTAGAGTACCTGAAAGCAGAGGGGACAGAGTCTGGGTCACTCAGCAGTGACCAGGGTGGAACCAGGACGGAACCAGGCAATGTCGGGCGCAATCAGGTGGTCGTCGAGGCGCTTCTCTTCGCTGTCACGTGGGCTCTGGGGCATCTGCGACGTCCAGGAGCAGGTCACGATCTGTCCCACGCAGGCTCTCACCGTCGGTGCAGTCGGCTTCCGGTTTGGAGCAAACAAGCCTTGGTAAGAGCAATCCACGCGGGATTGGAAGATGGCGTCTCACTCGGACCAGGAAGGTCAGAGTCGGGGCTCCCTTTCAGGGGAGCTGGTGTGGATCTGGAGCAACCAGAATCACGAGTCTTCTTTTGTAGTTCGTCGGCACAGGGACCACAAGCCAGCTGGCAAGTGACCGGGCCAACGCGTTGAGCCAAATCGTGCCAAAGGGCCCCACGCAGCACTCGTCGAGTGTGGAGGGCTGAACTTCGGCTCAGGAGTAGCTCAGGGTGGGGGCTTCTCAAACCCCGGTGTACAGCTTCGAGGGTCACTCGTGGGCTGCACGGTCAGCGTCTCGTGGTCACTTCAAGATGGCGTGCCCCACGCTTCCGGTCGCCTCCACGGGTCTCAGCTTTGCAGGGACTGTGGATCGGGCTGTTAGAAGCTGGGCAGGCTTGATCTCGTCGATCTCAGTCGCTCGAGTTCCGGCGGGAACTGCAACCAAGTAGACGTCGAGGGCTGGATGGTGCCTGCTGCTGCAGGGTGGTCACTCCTTGACCACAAGGGAGATTCTTCGGGCTTCCACGTTGAGATGGAGGGCGAAGGGTCCAGAATATCGTTTCAAATGTTTCTTCCAGGAAATCTGATGTGCATTGGCACTGCTCCCACTCTTATTCGAATCTGGTGGGCGTGATTACCTGCTAGGTCCCCTCCTATGGGTGGGACCCAGGAAGTGGGTGGATACACCCCCTTCCTTTGATCCAGGCCGCCCTGGCACGAGGGCTGGAGTGCCCCAGAACCGGTTTGGCCGGATTATGCAAGGGGCAGCCTTGTGCGCCCCAGGCAGTGTCTGGTTTCTTTCAAACCTCCCTGCTACAATACACTATCTCCTGTCTGGAGGGCGGTGACACCCTCCTGTGACAGGAAACCCTTTGTCCAGGACCCCCTTGACTGGGTTTCGGTCAGCTCCAGGGGTCCAGACATTTGTCTGTGGCAGAGGCATCCATTTTGTGGATCTTAAGGTCTTTGGAGAAATCAACCGCATTAAAGCAAAGTAACATGTCTTACCCCTCTAGAGGGGTGGAATGCCATCCCCGTCGCCAGAACTGGCGAGGGGATGGTATTCCAAAGCGTATGACACCTTACACGACATGTTTTGATAAAGCCAAACCAGAGTTGCTAAATAACCGCGAGGGTTATAAGGCACTTAATAGTATATGGTATGGCCTTATCCTGAAACAGCTTAGGGATTTGTTCCCGACGGCTGCAGACAGGCTCAGCTCATGCTAGAGCTCCATCTCACATAAAACCATGCACCCAGCCTCCAGGATTGGTGAGGCCTGACTATAGGAGTGGCTCACAGGTTTACATGTGTCCAGATATAGGTTTAGACATAGGTATACTATGTCTAAGCAAGGGGTGTGTACACCACCTTACCCCAGCTGAGTGATCAGCCAGTTGTGTCAATTTAAGAACCAGCCAGGGGTGGCAAAAGATATGCTGCAGCCCCTGGTAGGCCTTGGTGGCTCCTATGCCCTGGGCACCTATAGTGCATTATACAGGGGCTGACAAGGAGTCCATTTCCAATTTGTGGTATGTACCTAGGGTACATGGAATCCATTTTACAGAGAGAGCAGATGGCCTGGGGCCCTGATTAGCAGGGAACCAGGTCAACTAAGTCAAAAACCAGCTAAACACAGGCAAAAAATCTGGGGTAACCATAGTCAGGTAGCCACCTTCCTACATAACCCCCCCCCAAACGAAAGGAGATAAGGCTATCCTTGGCCAGGTAAGCCTATATTGCCTGAGTGGCCATATAAGGAAGTACCTGCACTAGCATGGGTACCCCCTGTCTCATGGTCCACTAAGCAGTCCCTCACCCTTTGGGTATTAGAGGGTCTCCACCATAGGGAATCACTACCTTGGGTGTGTTTATGCAAAGTTAAAGGCTGGTTTGGATATGGAGTATTGAAGTGAGGCTCTACTAATTTAGGGCTTAGCTTCCTCCAATTATCTTCCACCATGTGTGCCTTTCTTTCTTTAACTGAGTTGCACTGTGCTCTCAGGGTCAACCTCTGGCTACCTAAAGCTGGAGGCTGGGTCCCTCTGTTTGGCTTGCTGGAGGGACAGTTCAGGTTTGGGCCCTTTGGGTCCCAGGTTTGGCTGTGCCCAACAGAATCCATCTGGGGGAGGTCCCTAACTGTTTTTAAGGGGGCTCCCTCAGGAGTTTTTAAAGTTTTCACCTTACTAGGGCTACTAGTTTTGGTGCACCTAATCTTTTGATGGGGGTGCTTTATTTGACAGGGGGCCCTCTGGGTCTCACTGTCCTTCTTGTCCTCTGCAGCCCTGGGCTGGCTAAGGCAAGGGAGAGAGGGGCAGGTTACCTGCTCCAGACTGGGTCCCACCTGAGAAGGGTCCACTGACATCAGAGGTTCTGTCAGGCTAGGCCCAACCACCTCTGGGGCAGTTCCTTCATCAGGGGTAAGATCAGTTCCCTGAGGAGGCTGATCCTGTCCTAAAGTCTGGTGAGGGGGAGATTTCTCTTCCTCCTCCATGCTCTCAGTTTGTGTGGAGTTATCCATCATTTCAGGTTTCACAACACACGTGTCAGTTTGAGTTTGGGCTGTGGCCATCACAGCCCCACCAACCTTTTCAGGAGGAGACTCAGTTTGGGTTTCTGCTGTTATCATAACAGCTTTGCTATTCTGTTCAGGAAGAGCTTTTGCTAAAGATGGGGCAGGGAGTATCTCCGCCCTACCAACCTTTTCAGGAAAGACATCTTGAATTGGGGCTGTAGCCATTACAGCCCCACTAACCTTTCCATTGGAATTTACCATTCTAGAATGGATTTCCTGTTCAACCCCAGCCCAGGCTGAGATTTCTAAATCATTACCCAGTAGACAGTCTACAGGCAAGTTTGGGGACACTGCCACTCTCTTTGGGCCAGTGACACCTCCCCAGCTGAGACTTACTACTGCCATGGGATGATTTGTTTGGATGCCATCAATGTTTATTACCTGGTATGTGGCACCAGGTAAAAGTTGCTTAGAGGGGACTATGCCATCAGCCACCATGGTGATGCTAGCCCCTGTGTCTCTAAAAGCTTCAACTCTTAAACCATTGATGATGGGTTCTTGTCTATACTTGCTCAAAGTATTTGGGCAAGCAGAGAAGTTGGCAAACCCCATGCCAGCCTCATAAACAAGATCATTGGGTGATGGGGACCTGGATAGGCCAGGGTCCACCTGATTTCCAAAAGTAAACCCACCCAGATTCCTGGGTGTGCTTCCACTTCCTGGGGGATTACTGCTGACAGTAACAGGAGGTGTTGAAGCTGGCTTTGGAGGTATATTTTCTTTATTGTTATTCTTGGGACAACAGCTGTCTGTTTTGTAATGCCCCACCTGTTTACAGGGATAACAATAGGGTTTTTTCTCAGTTGAAGAAGTGTCTTGGGACCCACCCCCATCCTTGGAGTTTTGGGGCCCTGGGGAAGTCTTTTCTTTACTTTTATCCCCACCCTTATCTTGAGGCTTGGTAGACTCCTTCTTCTGGTTACTGTCCTGATTCTTAGGCCTAATCCTGGTTCTGACCCATTTGTCTGCCTTCTTTCCCAATTCTTGGGGAGAGGTCAGATCAGAGTCTACCAGGTGCTGGTGTAAGAGCTGGTTCTGACAATTACTTAGGATCTGCTCCCTCATAATCAAATTATACAATCCTGTAAAGTCATGTACTTTGCTGCCATGTAGCCAACCCTCCAGAGCCTTAGTAGCACAATCTACAAAATCAGTCCAGTCCTGAGTCTGTGTCTTCTGGGTATCTCTGAACTTCAACCTGTACTGTTCAGTGGTTAAGCCAAACCCATCTATCAGAACACTCTTCAGGACTTTGTAATTGTTTGCATCCTCATGTCTAACAGTGAGGAGCTTGTCTCTCCCTTTCTCTGAAAAGGAGTACCATAAGATTGCTGCCCACTGTTCCTCAGGAACCTGCTGTACCATGCAGGCTCTCTCAAGAGCAGTCATCCATTTGTGGATGTCATCCCCTTCTTTGAAGGGGGGCACAATCTTTGTCAGGTTTCTACTATCATAGGACCTGGGTTTCTCTTTAGGAATATTGCTGCCACCAGTGGCATCTAAGCCACACAATTTTTTCTCTCTTGCCAAGGCAAGTTTAGCTTGGGCCATGCTAAGTTTAGCTTGAGCCAAGGCTACCTCCTCCCTCTCTATTTGGAGTTGGACAGCCCTCATTCTGGCCCTATGCTCAGCTTTCTGAGAAGCACTCATGCCTCTCTCTGATTCTCTGGAGGCACTAGAAATATGAGAGTCCCCTGAGGGAGATCTCACTCTTCTGTTGCCTGGGAGAATCACATGTTGGGTTCTGGGGAGGTGCTGGCCCTCTCCATTCCCCAGTAGGTCCAAGTTGGCCTGGCTAAGCTTACCAACTGGAACCTGGCTACCCTGATCCTGTACTTCTAAGTCCTCAACCTCTGAGTCCTCATCCAAGTCATCATCATCCTCCTCTTCAGGGGGATCAACTACAGGGGGGTTCCCTCCAGTTCCTGTATCTAGGGAAGCTGCTTTTGCCTTCTCTAAGTCATCCTGTTCTAGGAGTTCTACCAGGATTAGGCAGGTGGGGCTTCTGCCCCTTTTTAACCCTCTTGCTTTGCACAAGACAATCAAGTCTCTGCGGGTTAGTTTGTCATATCCAGAAGTTGCCTGGGTAGGGTCAACTGTCACAGGACTAGACCCTGAGGCCTTTCCTGTGTCAGACATGGTTACTAGTGAGGTGTAAGTGGTGCACTTACCTACACTAAGTGTTTTCCTACTGGACCTTCCTAGTGAGTTGTAGTCAGGGGTGTGCTACTCCCTTCAACCTACAACTACTAAGTTCAGTAGAACTTAATATGCTAAGCTTTTGATTTTATATGTACCTAGAGGTACTTGATGTGATCTTTCAACTTGATATAAAGATTGCAATGGTAAAACAACAGCAAGCTCAAATCCGCACCGCTGCTCACCAATGTGAGAAGTTGGCCTGGTAGGGGATGTTTCCAATTCTGGAACCACCTACTACCTGACCAAACAATCCCCTTATGGTGTCTGGTTGTAAGTCAACCTTATTAGACAAGCTATCCTAGGGGTAGCATGGACTAAGCAGCCTAAAGGCTTAACTTAAGAGGTCGTGTTAAGCGAGCTGTTTTACCACATACAATCCTGTAATACCAAATGAAAGGACACCACACAAGTATATATTATAAAAATATATGTGTTTATTACTAAAAACAATCCCCAGTATTCTTTATGAATAAAGGGGCACAAGCGTTAAATCAAAAGCACTGTTTAAACATACAAAGTTGCACAATTATGGATGAGGGCAGGGGGCCACTCAAACCATATACTAAACAAGTGGTATAAGAGAGGCCACTCGAACAGTGGTTAGGCCTAGGGCCTAGGGAATCGCTGGGAGCAGTCAGGACAAGCAATGCTGAAGTCGGGAATGGCCCTCGGGATTCGGGAGATGTGCGGAAAGCGCACGCATGCACCAATGTTAACCAATGGTGCGTAAAAGTCAAATAGTTAAAGTTTAAGGACACTTCCGCTGAACCTAGAGGAACAAAACTTAACACACAGACCCTAGAGGTGTGCACCAGTGTGGGAACACCGGCGGAGCAAAGTTACCTCACCCACAGGAAGTGGGTGCACAGGGTCGAAGTGGCGTCGGGTTTTGACACGCAGGCTCTTGGTGCTTGAAGCTGAAAGGGCTGCAGGCAGGGTGAAGACGAAGTGTCCGGTGGAGTCCAAGGGTGGACTCAAGTTGTAGAGTACCTGAAAGCAGAGGGGACAGAGTCTGGGTCACTCAGCAGTGACCAGGGTGGAACCAGGACGGAACCAGGCAATGTCGGGCGCAATCAGGTGGTCGTCGAGGCGCTTCTCTTCGCTGTCACGTGGGCTCTGGGGCATCTGCGACGTCCAGGAGCAGGTCACGATCTGTCCCACGCAGGCTCTCACCGTCGGTGCAGTCGGCTTCCGGTTTGGAGCAAACAAGCCTTGGTAAGAGCAATCCACGCGGGATTGGAAGATGGCGTCTCACTCGGACCAGGAAGGTCAGAGTCGGGGCTCCCTTTCAGGGGAGCTGGTGTGGATCTGGAGCAACCAGAATCACGAGTCTTCTTTTGTAGTTCGTCGGCACAGGGACCACAAGCCAGCTGGCAAGTGACCGGGCCAACGCGTTGAGCCAAATCGTGCCAAAGGGCCCCACGCAGCACTCGTCGAGTGTGGAGGGCTGAACTTCGGCTCAGGAGTAGCTCAGGGTGGGGGCTTCTCAAACCCCGGTGTACAGCTTCGAGGGTCACTCGTGGGCTGCACGGTCAGCGTCTCGTGGTCACTTCAAGATGGCGTGCCCCACGCTTCCGGTCGCCTCCACGGGTCTCAGCTTTGCAGGGACTGTGGATCGGGCTGTTAGAAGCTGGGCAGGCTTGATCTCGTCGATCTCAGTCGCTCGAGTTCCGGCGGGAACTGCAACCAAGTAGACGTCGAGGGCTGGATGGTGCCTGCTGCTGCAGGGTGGTCACTCCTTGACCACAAGGGAGATTCTTCGGGCTTCCACGTTGAGATGGAGGGCGAAGGGTCCAGAATATCGTTTCAAATGTTTCTTCCAGGAAATCTGATGTGCATTGGCACTGCTCCCACTCTTATTCGAATCTGGTGGGCGTGATTACCTGCTAGGTCCCCTCCTATGGGTGGGACCCAGGAAGTGGGTGGATACACCCCCTTCCTTTGATCCAGGCCGCCCTGGCACGAGGGCTGGAGTGCCCCAGAACCGGTTTGGCCGGATTATGCAAGGGGCAGCCTTGTGCGCCCCAGGCAGTGTCTGGTTTCTTTCAAACCTCCCTGCTACAATACACTATCTCCTGTCTGGAGGGCGGTGACACCCTCCTGTGACAGGAAACCCTTTGTCCAGGACCCCCTTGACTGGGTTTCGGTCAGCTCCAGGGGTCCAGACATTTGTCTGTGGCAGAGGCATCCATTTTGTGGATCTTAAGGTCTTTGGAGAAATCAACCGCATTAAAGCAAAGTAACATGTCTTACCCCTCTAGAGGGGTGGAATGCCATCCCCGTCGCCAGAACTGGCGAGGGGATGGTATTCCAAAGCGTATGACACCTTACACGACATGTTTTGATAAAGCCAAACCAGAGTTGCTAAATAACCGCGAGGGTTATAAGGCACTTAATAGTATATGGTATGGCCTTATCCTGAAACAGCTTAGGGATTTGTTCCCGACGGCTGCAGACAGGCTTAGCTCATGCTAGAGCTCCATCTCACATAAAACCATGCACCCAGCCTCCAGGATTGGTGAGGCCTGACTATAGGAGTGGCTCACAGGTTTACATGTGTCCAGATATAGGTTTAGACATAGGTATACTATGTCTAAGCAAGGGGTGTGTACACCACCTTACCCCAGCTGAGTGATCAGCCAGTTGTGTCAATTTAAGAACCAGCCAGGGGTGGCAAAAGATATGCTGCAGCCCCTGGTAGGCCTTGGTGGCTCCTATGCCCTGGGCACCTATAGTGCATTATACAGGGGCTGACAAGGAGTCCATTTCCAATTTGTGGTATGTACCTAGGGTACATGGAATCCATTTTACAGAGAGAGCAGATGGCCTGGGGCCCTGATTAGCAGGGAACCAGGTCAACTAAGTCAAAAACCAGCTAAACACAGGCAAAAAATCTGGGGTAACCATAGTCAGGTAGCCACCTTCCTACACAGAGTCAAAAATGTTCCGCTTTCACTAAACTCTGCTCTAGAAATTGTAGCAGATGAGCTCGCATCGCTGCGCAAAGCCGACAAACAATGCCCCAGGAAAGCCGCCTGGTTCACCGCCTATCTCCAAGAAGCCAGACGCACCTGCAGACGCCTAGAGAAACACCGACAACCAGCAACTACACAACCTACAAGGATGCCGTGACGGACTACCGCAACAAAATCAGAACCACCAAGAGGAACTTCATCCACAACAAAATCCTTGCCAACTCCACCAACTCCGAAGAACTCTTCAGTGTCATTCAGGCATTCACCAACCCATGCAGCGAAGCCACATACATCACCCCGTCCCAAGAACTCTGCGACAAGCTTGGAACCTACTTCCACCTCAAGATCAAAACGCTCTAAGACAACTTCGTTGACCAACCACCAGACACCACAGCCGGCTCCCTGCCCTCCCAAAGACACCAGCCAGCCCACCATCTCCAACTGGACACCAATCACGACCAAAGACACCACCTCGACCATGAAAGGCATCCACATCCACTCTGGGCCCCATCTCACATCTACTACACAGCTGCAACCGCCACCGCATCTGAACTGCAATGCACTATCAACACCGCCTTCAGAAGGGGCACCTTCCCCAATTACTGAAAGTGCACAGAAGTAAGGCCCCTGCTCAAGAAGCCCACAGCTGACCCCACCAACCTCAAGAACTACCGGCCCATCTCGCTCCTCCCATTCGCAGCTTAAGTTGCAGAGAAAACAGTCAACAGGGAACTGACTCGATTCATCAAAGAGAACGCCGCCCTCGACCTGTCCAATTCCGGATTCCGAAGCCACCATAGCACCAAGACCGTCCTACTCGCCGCCACGGACGACTTCCTCACCCTACTGGACCGTGGTCACTCCACAGCCCTCATCCTACTTGACCTGTCAGCGGCCTTCGACACAGTCTCTCACCTCACACTAATCGCCCGACTGCATGACGCCCGCATACAAGGAACAGCCCTAGACTGGATCCGATCATTCCTCACCGGAAGGAGCCAAAGAATCAGACTGCCACCCTTCCTCTCCGATCCCACGAAAAATTCCCTGCTGAGTCCCACAGGGGTCATCACTGAGCCCGACCCTCTTCAACATCTACATGCCCCCCCCGCGCAGCCATCGTCCGACATCACGGTCTCAACATCGTATCCTACGCCGGCAAAACCCAGCACATCCTCTCCCTCACCAGAAACCCACCACCGCCAAACTCAACTTCCAGAAAGGAATGCAAGACATCACAGTCTGGATGACCAACAGCTGCCTGAAGCTCAACGCAGAGAAAACAGAAGTCCTCATCCTTGGAACCACCCCCTCTGCATGGGATAACACCTGGTGCCTGACTGCCATCGGAAGCCCATCTACCCCCTCAGACCACGCCAATAACCTCGGCATCGAACTCGACACATCACTCACCATGAACCGACAGATCAACGCCGTCACCTCTAGTTACTTCAACACCCTCCGCATCCTTCGCAAGACCTTCAAATGGATCCCCCCAGAATCAAGGAAGACAGTCACCCACGCACTCCTCACCAGCAGACTGGACTACGGAAACGCACTCTACGTCAGCACCAACAAGTCCCTACTCCGCAAACTCAAGACAATACAGAACACCGCCGCCAGACCCATCCTCGGCTTCCTGTGGAACGAACACATCAGCCAACACCTACGTAGACTCCCACTGGCTCCCCGTGGAGAAAAGAGTCACCTTCAAAATCCTCACTCACGCCTATAAATGCCTACACGACGACGGACCCAAATACCTCAACGAAAGAATCAACTTCCACGTACCCAAAAGAAATCTCCGATCTGCCAACCTCTCACTGGGCGAAACCCCGCACATCCACAGAGCCAGAGCAGGCAGAAGATCCTGGAACGAGCTACTGGCAGGAAGATTCTCAAGACCTGGCTCTTCGGCTAAACAGATCTGTGCACCCCCCTCTCCCCCTTCCCTCAGCCCCTTGAGACCCTCATGGGTGAGTAGCGCGCTTACAATTCCCCTGATTGATTGGTCAAACAAAAAACCACAGCTAAGAAAGTCTCCCAGCCATAGTACAATGAAAACCTTAGGACATCAAGACAGGACTGCTGTAGGCAGGAACAGAAATGGAGAAAATAAATTAGCCGAACATAAATAAGTTTCCTAGCCGTGAAAACTTCCTATTACACTGAGCAGATAAAATCAGCCTGTGACGCAAACAAAACTTTCTAGTTCTAAAAAACTGGTAGTACCAGACAGCTCAAACACTGCAGTAATACATCAAAATGTTTGTGATGCTTTGGCAAACTTCTTTCAAGAAAAGGCTGCCAACATTTTTAACAAACTTACTGCAGGTAGGACAGCCTTTCAATGGGAAACAACCTTAAAAACACGGTCAAAACTCCGCAATACATTTACATCACTGCTTTAACAAAGCAAGTCGTTACTACGACTTGCACTGGAGGGCGCTCTAGACTAAGGAATAGTGTGATTTACTATTCCACCACCTTCCCTACTGTACGTATGCTAGAGTTGGTATAATAAATCAAACTATTCCTAGGTCAAACCAGATTCTCCACCTTTAAGGCCCCTTCAGAAGAACAACTTACAAAGTTAATTCCACCAATTAAATCTGGCGCCCTGCAAGACCCCTGTCCTCCAAACATAAGGGACACGATTCCAGCACAAATGGCACAAAATTTGGCGCAAACTTTTAACAATATGTTTGCAGGGGGAATTTTCACAAACATTGGAAACTTGTCTCTGTTATGCCCCTGTTAAAAAAGGACATCTGAATGCTCTGGACCTGAACAACTATCGCCCCATAAAAAGACTCACCTTCGCCGCCAAGTTTGCAGAGAAAGTAATGAATGATCAACGCAGAGAACAGAGGAAAACTCTCTATTGGACGATACACAGCACGGGTTCAGGAATAATCGGAGTACAGAATCTGCTCTGGTGGTAGCCACTGAAGGAAGCTGGGAAACGCTTGATAAAGGAGGGATGTTGGCTCTGATTTTGTTGGACACTCCATGGCATTTGATACGGTCAACCATGAGATTCTGGTTGACCTTATGCGGAGTCTGGAAATTGAGGCTACAGTACTAGATCTCCTCCAATCCTTCCTGGCCAACAGACCACACAGGGTGGCGTTGGGCAACTTCACATCTAGGCCCTTCTCCCTGCCCTGTGGCTTCCCCGAGGGATTGGCACAGAGCCCAACACTGTTCAACCTTTATATCACGCCACTGGCAACAATTATCAAAAATTTGGGCTACTCCTTAGCATCATACACGGACGACACTCAAACTGTGGTGTCACTATCAAAATCTTAAATAAATTCTGGCTCAGCATTGAGCAATGTGTGCAACTGGATGGACAACAATTGTATTCAACTGAATGCCTCTAAAACGGAGGTCATCATTATTGGCAACAACCCCTCATTTTGGACGCCGGAATGGTGGCCGCCTGAATTGGGCCTACTTCCTGAACCTACAAACAAAGAAAAAAGTCTTGGCTTTCTGTTAAATAATGAGTTGAAGCTCAAGGACCAAGTGAACAAAATTACATCGGCCTCATTTTGTTCTTTGAGACTCGTAAAAAAGATCGAAGCATTTCTGTCTCCTGAGCTTTTGAAAACGGTGATCGTTGCACTGGTACTCAAGGATCGATTACTGCAACAGCCTCTATCTTAACCTCGCATCAGATCCCCTGAAGAGGCTTCAGACTCTGCAGAAAGCAGCTGCTCGCTTCCTTTTCAAAATCCCCACATATGAATTTGCTAGAGGAGCCATCAGGAACCTCCACTGACTACCAGTGAGATAACACTGCAGGTTCAATCCTCTCTGTCTGGCCTATAAATCCCTGCACGGACTGGGGCCTGTTAGACTTGGCATCTTTGGCGTGGTTTCCCCTGGCTTTTTGCCTCTACCTCCTGTATTTTTGATGCTGTGCTGGAATTTGCTTTTGCTGGCTTAGATGCTTTGGGCACGTTGTCACTGCTGATTAGTGTCAAGGTGCAAGTGCTCCCTGTGTAAATTGTTATTATGATTGGTTCTCCCTGATTGGCATAGTTGATTCACTATTAGGTCCTTAGTAAAGTGCACTAAGTGTGCCAGGGCTGGCAAATCAAATGCTACTAGTGGGCCTGCAGCACTGATTGTGCCACCCACTTAAGTCGCCCTGAAAAGATGTCTCGAACCTGCCACCGCAGTGCCTGTGCGCTGCCATGGCGACCTGGCAAGTGTACCCACTTGTCAGGCCCTAACCTTCCTTTTTCTTACAGGTCAGTCACCCCTAAGGTAGACCCAAGGTACCCCCTGTGGGCAGGGTGCGGTATGTCAAAGGTGGGACATTCCCTGGTGTGTGTGGCATGTCCTGATAGTTAAATACTACCAAGTTCGTTTTTCACTATTGCAAGGCTATCTGTTCCCATAGGATAAAATAGGGAGTTTGCTTATAACATTTTATAAACATAACTACCCCTGGGAACAAGATCAGAAAGGAAAATGCTACTTACCAGTATGCATCTGTTCTTGGCATGTAGAGCTGCAGAGTTGAACACTTAGCATTAGATCGCCACCTGGTGTTGGGCTCGGATGATTGCATGTTGTCATCTTGGAAGAAGTCTTTGTAGTCACGAGATAGGTGACTCCTCCCTTGGACGATAGTGCGCATGGGCATCGGCTCTATCCTTAGATTGTTTTTCGCCATGATGGGAAATAATGGAGTTAGTAGAAGTAAAGAAAAAATATGTCCATGTGTGTGCATCTAAGTAAGATAAAACTGGAACAGATACAGGTCCCGGGGAGGCGGGAGGGCATGTACAACTGCAGCTCTACATGCCAAGAACAGATGCATACTGGTAAGTAGCATTTTCTGTTCGAGGCATATGAACTGCAAATTGTACACTTAGCATCGATTGTGCAGCAGTGTCTCCCCTAGCGGTGGTCACCTGTATCCATTGCAGTGGTTTGAAAGAGAGTTTTAAGGACAGCTTGGCCTACTGCAGCTTGCTGCTTGGCTTGCACATCCACATAGTGGTGTTTAGTGAAGGTGTGTGTTGTAGACCATGTTGCTGCTTTGCATATGTCCTCTAGGGGAATGTTTCCTAAGAAAGCCATAGAGGCTACTAGTTTGCGTGTTGAGTGCGCTCTAGGAGGAACTGTTAATGTACGTTTTGCTTTTTGATAGCATATTTGTGTACATTTTACAATCCACCTTGCAATCCCACCTTTAGAGATGGGGTTGCCTTTATGAGGTGGAGAGAAAGACACAAACAGTTGTTTTGTTTTCCTAAAAGACTTAGTCCTATCTATATAGAAGAGAAGAGCGCTTTTAACATCTAATGTGTATAGCGCCCTTTCTGCCACAGAGTCTGGGTTTTGAAAAAACACAGGTCTCTCTACAGATTGGTTTAAATGAAAAGGAGTTATGACTTTTGAAAGGAATTTTGGATTAGTTCTTAAAACCACTTTGTTACGATGTAGTTGTAAAAATGGTTCTTGTATTGTAAATGCTTGTATTTCACTTACTCTTCTAAGAGGTAATGGCAATACGGAAAGCTGTTTTCCACGTGAGGAATTGCAGTTCGCACTTATGTAAAGGCTCAAAAGGGGGTCCCATGAGTCTTGTAAGAACAACGTTAAGGTTCCATACTGGAGAAGGTGGCAACCTGGGAGGGATAATTCTTTTTAATCCTTCCGTAAATGCTTTAATTGCAGGCACTCTGAAGAGAGACAGATGTTGTCTATTTTGTAAATATGCTGCAATTGCTGCAAGGTGTAGGCGTATGGATGAATATGCCATGTTACACCTTTGTAAATGTAAAAGGTAACAAATGATATTCTGGATGGAAGCATCCAGGGAATCAATTTGGTTATTGTTGCAATAAATGGCAAATCTTTTCCATTATGCAGCTTAACAAGCTCTGGTAGTAGGTCTCCTGGCCTCTTTAACCCCTTGGGCGCGGCCGCAATTCTGCGCCTGTGCGGCACATTCCGATCACGGGTGCAGTCATGACGGCCAGGAGCCGTCATCAGCACACGAGCACTGTGTGCCATGACGGCTCCCGGCCGTCATCAGCATGGAAGGGGTTAATAATGTTCATACAGTCTGGTGGTAGGTTAAGATAACCAAACTCTAAGACTTCAGGAGCCAAATCGCCGAATTCCGTTGATTTTGGTCTGGATGTTGGATGGCTCCATGGTTCTGCGTTAGCAGGGATGGAGTCAGTCGTAGCTTTCGGTGTGGAACTAGAGATAGTTCTAGCAGTGTGGTGAACCACGGTTGACGTGCCCATGTGGGAGCTACTTAGTTTGAGAGACTGTTATCTGAGCTTGTGTACTACTAATGGTATCGGTGGTATTGGCGGAAAAGCGTACGCAAATCTGCCTGACCAGGTCATCCATATCGCATTGCCCTTGGACAGCGGGTGTGGAAACCTGGCGGCGAAGGTTGGGCATTTTGCGTTTTTGTGTGTGGCGAACAGATCTAGGTCTGGATGACCCCACTTTTGAAAGAATGGTTGAAGAACCTGCGGATGTAGTTCCCATTCGTGAATTTGTTGTGTCTGCCGACTCAACAGATCTGCTATCTGACTGTGAACTCCTGGAAGGTGCTCTGCCAATAGATATATGTTCTGTGGAATGGGCCATCGCTAAATGTTCTGTGCGAGCTGGGACAGTTGTAGAGAGCGTGTCCCCCTGTTTTTGTATATAATACATGGCTGTCATGTTGTCCGTCCGGATCAAGACAGCTTTGTTCTGTACTAGTACTTGGAAAGTTTTGAGTGCTAAGAATATTGCTAGCAGCTCTAGATGGTTGATATGGAACCATTTTTGTTGACTGTTCCATTGTTTTTGAGTTGTATGATGAAGGAGATGGGCTCCCCATCCTGTGAGGGATGCGTCTGCTGTGAGCACTAGTTGTGGAACAGGTTCGAGGAACGGCCGCCCTTTTGTCAAGTTTTTGGTGATCCACCACTGCAGAGAGTGATGTGTGCGGCTGTCTACCAACACCAGGTCAGTTAGTTGACCTTGAGCCTGGTTCCACTGTTGTGCTAGACATTCCTGTAACGGACGCATCTGCAGTCTTGCATATGGTACTATGAAGATGCAAGATGCCATCATGCCTGTTAGTCTCATGAACACTCTGGCTTGCAGAGATTGTTGCTGTTGAAAGGCTGTGACTAAGGCTTGAATGCTCTGTATCCTTGCTGGACTGGGATACGCTAGAGCCGTATACGTGTTTATTGTAGCCCCTAGATACTGTTGTGTCATGTATTCCTATAGGTTCTGAATCGATCCCCCTATTCCTGGCCCTATTCTGGTTAAACTAACTATCAAGTTAACTAACAGTCAGCCCATGAGGCAAGAAAAGCCCCCATGATGCAGATACCGTTATCTGACGCAGTCACACTACGGCACAGGAACGTGTTATCTGATTAGGTCATAACGCTTGAGATCTAATTAGACAAGCGACATTCCTCCAGCCCCTGATAAGGCATACGACGTTCTCATAACAAATCAAACCTATGACAACCTGGAAAATCCGTGCGGCCATTGTTTTGATTTCACAGAGAACTTCAGGAAAAGAATGTGCTAACGAGCAAGTCGTATGACATCTTTATTGACGTATCTATGTCCATCCTTACGTCAATCTCGGCACCTTTAAGGTATAAATATTGCCGATCTTGCCCTATGCAAACACACGCGTGGTGACGAGACGGAGCAGCCATACTTGCCAAGAGCAGAGCAGACCCCGCTGGCAGCAGCCCCGCCTTCCTGACGCGCTGAGAGACGCGCTGCTATCTCCTGCCGAGAGACCCAGCACCGGCGCTTTCGGGCAGCCCTCGCAGGCGGCCTGGAATATCGAGAGCAGAGAAAGAGATACCATTCCTCATTTCATCCTAACTTCCAGGTACAGAACTGAATAACCCCTCACAGAGAATTCTTTAGTTATTCACTTGGCAAAAACAAACTTAACTTAAACTGTAACTTTCTATTCCCGCCCACGCATTAGACTTAGGTCAGGTACACGGGGTAGGCGTATTTAGAAACACCAGTTGAGTACGTTTAGTCAAATGTATATGTGTATGTAATATATTTTAATCATTTTAAACATCATATGGCTCAGAAACCATATCAATGTTTTTACAGTATTATTTTATACTATTGCTTTTAATGTATGCACTTTACTTAACTATAAGTATTGCAATAATATCGGTCCATTTCTCTTGTACGAGAAAAGAGACTGATCAATAAATAACACCTTTTTATTGAACACGCCAGTCTCTTCCTTTTCTCTACAATCTGATGAGACTAAGAATGCACGTACTGACTGAGTAAAATAATTGCCTTGTGCTCACACGACTCTGGAGATACACTCTTGATTAGGGGAGAGCAAAGTTGTCATGTTCTATGGTTGTCAGAAACTAAATCCCTTCTTGTCTAATCAGGGGAGTTAATTCTTTCCTGAACATTCGAGAAAGTTTCTAGCGAACTCTGAGCTACGCTGGCAAACCCAAAACTTAAGTCTAGTATCGACAGTAGTAGACCTAGTTAACGTCTGGCCTAGGCCTTTACTGCTGTAGGTATTATTCCAATGCGCAGAGCCTATTGGGAAGATAGGAACTACACTACATGGCGCCCAACGCGTTTGGAAAGGGCGATAAAACTAACGTAAGACATTTAGAGTAACTCAGTCGTGCTTTCTCACTCAGACCCCTTTTCCCAAATTCTCCAAAGACGTCTGGAGTGGGTGAAAGGTAATATCCTCCAAAACCTCGCAGGAGGGAACTCCTATGTATGGTTCTTGGTACAGTCAACGTTGAAGGATACACTGTTCCGAAATATTGTGCATCTAATCTTTGTTCCATTAGAAACCTGATCTGCAAACAAACATAATACCATCCTGTCGGTAAAATGGGAGACAGTGATGAAGAAAGAGAGGCAGTTAGATTAGCAGCTGAAATAGCAGCAGCAGATACTGCACTAAAGGATGCAGACGCGGATATAATACTCATTCCGGTCAGCAAAAGGAAATCTATAACCTTAAAACTTATAGAAAATGGACTGACACCTAGAGGTGGCACAGTCATATTCGTAATTGAGGCACACGAATATCGGCAGACAGAGGTATACTATACATGGATACATTTTCCAGCAGCAAATGCTGTAACAAAGTACTTCCACTATTACAAAATAGAGGTACCACCTGACATTTACACTCCTTTCGAGGAGGTGGAAGTACCACTCAAATTCCAAGAGCATTTGCTCTTATTTGATGGCGCCCTAATACATAACAATCACATTACAAGGCTCGGTCCTTTAGGAAGACCAGGAGCAACGTGGCCGGTCTTAGCCGGATACACACCACACCCAGACATCGAAGGGATGTCTACTGGAGAGCTGTTAATACAGCTAAAACAATTACTAAAAATTCATAGACAATTAGTCCAGTATGTAATGCGGACTTCAACAATTCAGCCAGCGATTAAACTTCCACAGCTGACCCCTCACCAGGGGAACACAAATAAAATTACACCACAGAACATCCAATCCTGCCTAGGTAAAGTTCCGGCTAAACGGGAACAGATACCATTCTGGTTGGCACAGAAAATCACCCAAATAGAGGCGGTGTTTCCTGACACCACCCCGCTAGAAAAACACAGGATTCTGACTATATGTCTCCCAATGGGAATCGCACCACACATAGAGGACTGTGACACTTGGGGTACAGTCTTTGCTTCAATCTACACAAAAACGCACGGTGTTCCATCCATTTCGGTAATACCAGATGTGCTAAAACAAATTCAAGATGAATACGGTCCAGAACCAGCTTTAACTCTTGGTATGAAATTGCTGAAAGACTTCAAGCAGGTCTCGGCTATATTATTAGCCAATATAAAAGGTGAAGCAGCAAACGTGGCGACCTGCCAAAGGTTAAAAGAGACAGATATAGCAGACCAACCAGCTGAAATTGCCAGAATCATAGAAAAATCCTATGAGGAACTAGGTAGAGATAGTTTAGGTGGAATACCAGTAAAACCGCAACTGACTGAAAGTCCAGAAAAAATATTTTTTAATAATAATTCACCAAAAAAAACCTGGGATGGAAACAAACAATCCAATCCAAAAGAAAAGAAATTCCAGTCCCGAGGAAGGTCTCCTAGGCGAAGGGAGAAATCTCCGAACCAGAGACACAGGTCACCCCAGAGTGACCCCTCTGGGAAAAGATATAACCTTAGAAATAGGGATAATATTAAAAAACCTGATAGATATCAAGACATTGATACACGTCCCTCTCAATCTTTTCAGAATTCCTCGCAGAAATCGGAAAGAAGAGGACGATCAGAACAAAGAGAAGAGCACGCCAAGTCCAAAGACAAGGAACCTGCTCAGCTAAAAAAGAAATTACAATTTCCAAAAAAGAAGGTAGCCAGTATCAAGGTAGTTAACAATGCCGAGAATACTGAGGACACAACTGAAAAACGGAGAGTGGGCTCAGACAATGCTAGACAGCGCAGCAGAAGTGAGCATAGCTCGCAAAGTCCTTATGAATCATCTGGAGACAGTGGACACGAATGAATATCTTCAAGTGGAAACTGCAGACACCAGAGTTAGCAAACCCCACAAGATATACGAGATAACATTACGTATAGAGGGAGATAAGACTAGGAAAATAAGGGGACTATTTTGGGATAATCTCTCCAAGGGCTATGATATCCTTCTAGCTGAAAAAGACTGGCCACCAGAGTTTGTCAGGGAGTGCCCGCATGGCGAAGAAGTAATTATGCCTGCCTTCTCAAATCAAATTCCAATTCATAAAAAATACACACTTGCTAGAAAGTGGGCAGTGGCTCTAGCTCCTGCTTTATATAAAAATCACGTAGGATGGGATGAGGACTCTCCTCCTCACAAAATCCAGTTAAAATCACAACCTACTGCACAAAGGCAGTACCCAATTAAGCAAGAAGCTAAAAAACAGGTAAATGAAATACTAGATCAGCTAGAATACCAGGGGGTGATTGAAACTTGCACCTCACAAATGAACAACCCTTTGTTTCCGGTCTCCAAACCAGACAATACATATCGTCTAGTTTTGGATTACCGACACCTTAACACATGTTGCAAAACCTTTGCAGTGCAAAACTCACACAGTGCTGCACTAATGAATAACATAGTGCGCAAAAAATACAAAACAACCTTGGACATCTCCAATGGATTCTTTTGTCAAAACATAGCACCAGAAAGCAGATATTTAACTGCATTCTCGGTAAATGGCACTCAAAAACAATTCTGTCGGTTAGCCCAGGGGTACAAGAACAGCCCGGGGGTATTCTCAGCGAGAGTAACAGAATTACTACAACTATATGATGATGAAGCATTATCTTATGTCGATGACATTTACTTAACAGATGATGACTTGGAGACTCACTTGAAAAGAGTGAACACCATAATACTTGGGTTCGCAGCAGAGGGTTACAAATTCAACTTTAAAAAATCCAGAATTGCCCATCTGACAGTCCTATTCTTAGGATATGAATTATCAAGTGAAGGCAAAAGCCTGGCTGACAATTTCCTAGAGAAATGTGCCGTAATCCAAGCTCCTAAAACACTAAAAAACCTACAGTCAATTCTAGGCTTCCTAAATTTCGGTAGAACATACATTGCAAATTACGCAGAAAGGGTCAAACCCCTTTATGATCTAATTAAACCAGACTTTAAAAGATCCAATTGGACTCAAACACACACAGAAATTTGAGATCCTTACAAACAGACATGCTAATTAAAACAAAATTAGAAACACGTGATAACACACGCAATCTTGTGATTCGAGTCATCCCAGGGAGATGCGGATTCACATACCTGACCTCTAATGAGGGAGAAAAGGTACCAATTGCATTCAAATCACACTTGTACACTAAGGCTGAAATGAAATTTAGCCCAACGGAAAAAATTCTTACAGCAACACAGACAGCTATAGCAAAAGAACGAGCCCTGGCACAAGGTAAACGAATAGTAATCGTGACACCAATACCAGCCTTAGAGGCGGTAACAAAGGCAAGCATTCCAAATGCTAAAGCACTCCATCCGAGATGGATACAATGGGCTAACTCTCTTGCTGCAACAGACGTGGTGTACGAATTTGTTCCTTACTTAAAAACACAAGAATTTCTCCAATATGAATTTGAATGTCCTCCGCCAACCGAAATTCTGCCTCTGGATCACTACGGCTGTATAATATATACAGACGGATCAGCACAACCCGCAGTAGGGGGTAAACAAGCTTACAGTGCTGCGTGCGCGATTGTTAAAGGTCGTTGGCACGAAGGGAAATTTAAACCAACCCTCACTAAAACACAATCCCTAGGAGATTGTACAGCTCAGCGAGCTGAACTACTAGCATTCAAGATGGCGCTTGAAAATACCGATCGAGAATTCCCCACACTCATTGTGTGCGATTCGTATTATTGCGTTCAGTCTTATAATGAATACTTGCAGATCTGGCTTCAGAACGGTTTCAAGGATGCGAAAGGTGGCACAATCAAGCATAAAATGCTCTGGGAACAAGTAGCTCTTTTACAAAAAGAACTACCAAAGACTCACGTGATACATACGCTGAGTCATCAACGTGATGGCGTTCACGTTGCAGGGAATTCATTGGCTGATGAGGCCGCGAAGGCAGCTGTGCAAACGGCTTCCGTAGCTGCCGTCACCCGGTCAAAAACAAAAATAGACAGCGAAATATTACAAGCTGTCAGCGCTTCAGAAAAGGATTCGATAGAACCACTCCCTAAAGGCTTTCCAGTAAAATACTCATACATAACTGATGCAAACAATGTTCCTTTTGCTCGGATCCCTGGAGTGGGGGATAGGGCAATTCCAAACATGGAACATAGGTTAGGACTAATAATAGCGACACACGAAGGGCTTGCCTCTATCCATGCTGGCGTCTCAGCCACAGTATCATTATTAAAACAGAGATACTGGTGGCCACAAATGAGAAGACAAACAAGGAACTATGTTCTAGAATGTGAAATATGTCAAAAAATGAAAGTATCAACGGTGAGACGTCCAGCGCAGACGCCCCTTCTAATCTCGGATAAACCATTAGCCTGTGTTTATCTAGACCACTGCGGTCCCTTACAAAGGGATGGTAACTATAAATATATCTTGGTCGCAGTGGATTCATGCACGAGATTCATATGGATGTGGCCCCAGCGAACGGCTGACGCCAGAACTGTTATAAAAGATTTGCGAGTCTTTATCGGCACTATTGGCATGCTGCATCCGGACAATGGTCCTGCTTTTAGCTCTCGGGCTTATAAGGAGGCCATGGTCAGCATGGGCGTGCAATTGCGGTACTCTTGTCCATTTCACCCTGAGGGGAACGGAATTGTTGAAAGAAAAAACCGTGACATAAAGCAATCTATAACGGCAAAGGTATTAGGTTCGGGAGCTGGGTGGGTCAAACATCTAATAAGTGTCCAACGTAGTCTAAATAACTTGCCAAGAAATTCTCTGAAGGGATTCAGTCCATACGAATTATTATTTGGAACTAGAATGATTATCTCTGACCTCGACAGTCAGACTTCAGTGGTTAAAGAAAAAAGCTTTGATGTCAAAGACCGTTTGGCTATTTTGCAGGACTTAAACAAAACAAGAAAAGACCTGAGCAACATACAGTTGAAACAACAGCCAACAACCACTGAAGAATCACCACCTGTCCCAGCAAGACATGTCTGGATTCCAAATGTCGGGGATCTAGTCAGGGAGAAGATCGCGGTAAAGAAGGAATTTGGGCCTTCTTACAGAAAAGCAGTTCCTGTCTTGTCTGTCAACGAGACAAGATCAGTTGTACTACCGCCACTTGCTGGTAAAAAGGAGAACCGAGTTGTATCCATCGACCTGGTAAAACCACAACATGTGGCCGATAACAAACAGTAGGCCAAGTGGACTCCCAATAAGTAGCAGAACACCAAGGTTTGCTACCAGTACAGAGGTCCTAACGAAGAGGCTCATCACATTCGAAACGCCTACAGAAGAACAACAAGGACTATGCAAGAATGCAATAGAACTAAGACCTCTGAAAACCCAAATAAAAACATTTAGCAGAGACACACCAATCTATAATGAAGTACCAAGTGAAAATGCAAGAAACAAAAATCCTGAAGCAATTGGAACAATCGACAGAACTGCATCCGGCTACTTCATAAACTTCGATGATTCCTCTGAAAGCCTCAGTGAATCAAAGACACAGCCATCATCAAAAACCTTTAAAGAAAAAGCTAATGAACTTTTGAACCAACTGAAAGAAGCATATCTGATTTCTCCATGGATTGAATTTTGGGTGGGTTTTGGTGCATTTATCCTCATACTTTGGCTCATCATGGTATTAACTTTGGGACGCTTCATTGAGGGAAAATATGCTAAAATGGACACAGCAAGTCAGAACATCAACTTGATCCTCAAACCACACACATCTTCACACGTCGAGAAAAGAGAACTTTCTTCAGCCAACTTCACAGCCAATCCGATACCTGGTGGGGTAGCCTGGGACAACACTGACTATGAAATTTATGGTCCGGTCGAAATCCTGAAATATCCACACCAAATTAAGATCTCCTTGAGTGACTTTGTAAAACCAAACTCATTTGCTGATGATTGGGACTTCGAAAGCATTAATAACATGATGTCTGATTTAGTAATGTCTGCTAAATTTACCAAACATGATTATTTGCAGGGTTCTACAAATTATGACAGTATGTATTGCTATAACCACTATGGTAATCACTTTTTACATAGATCTGCACAACCTAGAAATGTGTTAAATTATAATCAATGGGAACATTGTGCAACACCTCCAAAAGGGAGCTCAAGAACCGTTTACGACAAATATTCATATTTTTCAGGTTTTAACACAAGTAATGCTGAAACATTTTATTTTAAATTATCAAACAAGACAGGGATGAAAACCATGATAACCAACACAAAATTGTTATATTCAGACTCATTTTTTGAACAAATGAATACTTTTGGATTTGATTATTGGGACAAAAATGTTGATTTGAAAAGTGTTTGGGGTACAAAAGAATGGCAAGTACAGGGTTTAGAAGCTTTGTTTAGAGCTTGCATGATCCCAGAACAAATGATATTTTTAAATGACACTGTTCAACAAACCACCTGTCTTGGCCTAGCCAAAATCAAAGATTTAAATAAACCGTCTATTCCAAAGCCAACAATGTTTAGCAATAGCTCTGATACGGATGAAGAGATAGACGTAAACCATATATTAAACCAAAACAGAACACATCCTGATTGGAAACAATGGTTGATCTGGCCCACAGATACAAATAACTGTCAAGACAGATTCCTGAATAAAACACAGGGGTTCAAAATGACCAGGCCAGACCCTAGATATCCCCAAAGACATCACCCAGGGATAATAACAACCTACAGTGTGGGCAAATTATGCCTTCAATGGCTACAAACTTCCACACTGCCTGAAATTAAGCAACACCTAACTTTACTTAATGATGGTGCTGACTTGCGTGATTTCATTTTGGGACCACGCAAACAGCGTCAGAAGCGTTTCATAGCAGCCTCTGTATATGCAGCATACAATGAGGCCTGGAAGGTTAATCAAATTGAAACAGCAGAGAGAATACGGGAAATTGACCGTATTAATTTGGAAAAATCACTTTCTGTAGTGGACAATGGGTTAATGACTCTGTCCTCCAGAATTTTTTCATTGGACAGCATTGTGTCTTCAGCAATCGATATATTATCGCAAGACTTACTGTTATTACAACATGGTCAATCACAATTGCGTTCTATTGTACAGCTTGGCTGGACGTTACAAAATCTTCGTTCAGGCTATGTGCCTTGGCGTTTAATCAACACAACGTCACTATTCCAAATCTTTAACCTTACTGATAGACAAATCGGTATGGCGCAAAAGGGTGCTGATTATACAATCTTGAGCATTGAAAAACTAGAAAGATTACCAATGACAATGTCAGAACGACCTGTCAGTGAATGGATAATACACGGAATCATAAATATTCCAATCTCAACCTTCAGGTTTCAATACTGCCAAAAATATATACAGGCTGGCATGTACGAGAGATTGGGAAAGGGGTACCTTAAAACAACTTGGAACCTGCCCTATTCACATGCATGTGTCAGTAATAAAGGACAGAAAGTGTTTCTTAGTGGCAACAATTGTGCTATGTCACTAAGCGGCACGCTTCTGTGTAACGGAATTAGTTTGCATGGAGCCTGTGAAGGGAATTCATACAACCTTTCATGTCACCAGCAAGGCGCACCTGCAACTGAAATAGAACCATTCTTTCAAAGACTCTATAATGGGAGTTACATTCTTATTGTAGACCGCAGATGTTGTAGTCTTACGCCCGGGACTCCTTATCTAGTAACTACGACTGCGAAGGTCAAGTGCTGTGGACGTTCTTTGTTCCCCAGCTCCTTTCCAGACAGGGAGGCAAGGGCATGGCCCAATTTGAAAATTACTTCTATTCGAATAGATACTTTAAGCAGAATGAAAACAGTGCTTCTTCAGACGCCTACAAAGCTCACGTCATCAAAAGAAACGTATGATCTACAAGTCGCAAGGACGACTGCAGAGATACATACATTATTATCAACTAATTCACCCGTACATTTCGCGGAAATCCTGAGCGAAATCTTAAATATCTCTGATACCACTGGGGTCTCAAAGGTATTTAAGACAGTATTTTCGATGGCATTAACACCATTCAAAGCCATACTGGGTATTTTTCCAGATTTCGTCCATTCGATTTTTGGCGGACTTCCCCTGATCCTGGGACTAATTGCAGGAATCCTATTTTTAGTCCTTATTTTTCGTTATGGCAACCCATGTCACAGATCAAACTCTCGCGACAATGGAAGATACAATCCTAGCCATTGGATACCGGGACCGGATATCAAAAATCCTGGGACTCTCCCGGCTTAGAGACCTGAACATGACTTGGTTTCTATCATTTCGACCAATGTGGCAAAGGTGTGTTTTACCTGTATTAAGGTGTCTGCTATGCGGAGAAGAATGCGTGTTAGACACCTGTCTGACGCTACAATCGGATGCGCCAGTGGATGCAGATACATTGTTGGTTCCTACCAAGGTTCACGCTTTGTGCTGCCCTCAAAGGCTGCCAATCCTGATGACGGCATTCGTGGAATCTTCACCACTACGATTGAAGAGTAGTGAAGTTCAAGATGAAAGCGGCATCGATCAGGTACGACCTTCTGTCAGCAATGCGAATCAGAATGTCAATGGAGGCAATCATGCGCACGAATGCATGGTTACACCTATTTCCGACTTCGTGGAACTTTCCCATGAAGCTGTTGACAGTTTTTTCGAAAGCCTTAATGATATGATGTTCTCTCCAGAACAGAAATAGAGACTTTTGAGCAAGCTCGCACACGGCGTTCCCTGAATTCGGCCTTCAACTTTGAAAATAAAGTCACATGAACAATTTTTCCCACCAGTTCACGGACAGCAATTTTTTTAGCAGCCCCAAATTAATTTTTACAAAAAATTTCGGGACACTTATCTTCTGCTTAAAGTAAGAAACTATTGCTAGAGAACTAAGATTTCTATTTTTAGATACTTTATAAACTTTAGTTGCCCGCTGGTATGTTCACAAATATTTTATTATGTGATGAAATGGTCTCGAACTTTCTTTCTGTATAGCCGTATTAAGAGCCATTTCATGTGTATTTCTCATATACCATATAAGCAATAATGTATACAAATGCGTGTTTACTTTGGCGTTTAATTCATAGCTTGAGTGCATACGATACATATGACTGCAATTTTTCAGTATATTTGAACGTTTCAAAATGCATTTCTGTATTTTGGGGTGGTAAGGTATACACTATACTCTATGGTATGTTGTACTATGTTATACTATGCATAGATTAGTAAATATGACCATAGTTAGCGTGGAGTGGGTGTCATGTATTCCTATAGGTTCTGAATCGATCCCCCTATTCCTGGCCCTATTCTGGTTAAACTAACTATCAAGTTAACTAACAGTCAGCCCATGAGGCAAGAAAAGCCCCCATGATGCAGATACCGTTATCTGACGCAGTCACACTACGGCACAGGAACGTGTTATCTGATTAGGTCATAACGCTTGAGATCTAATTAGACAAGCGACATTCCTCCAGCCCCTGATAAGGCATACGACGTTCTCATAACAAATCAAACCTATGACAACCTGGAAAATCCGTGCGGCCATTGTTTTGATTTCACAGAGAACTTCAGTAAAAGAATGTGCTAACGAGCAAGTCGTATGACATCTTTATTGACGTATCTATGTCCATCCTTACGTCAATCTCGGCACCTTTAAGGTATAAATATTGCCGATCTTGCCCTATGCAAACACACGCGTGGTGACGAGACGGAGCAGCCATACTTGCCGAAGCCAAGAGCAGAGCAGACCCCGCTGGCAGCAGCCCCGCCTTCCTGACGCGCTGAGAGACGCGCTGCTATCTCCTGCCGAGAGACCCAGCACCGGCGCTTTCGGGCAGCCCTCGCAGGCGGCCTGGAATATCGAGAGCAGAGAAAGAGATACCATTCCTCATTTCATCCTAACTTCCAGGTACAGAACTGAATAACCCCTCACAGAGAATTCTTTAGTTATTCACTTGGCAAAAACAAACTTAACTTAAACTGTAACTTTCTATTCCCGCCCACGCATTAGACTTAGGTCAGGTACACGGGGTAGGCGTATTTAGAAACACCAGTTGAGTACGTTTAGTCAAATGTATATGTGTATGTAATATATTTTAATCATTTTAAACATCATATGGCTCAGAAACCATATCAATGTTTTTACAGTATTATTTTATACTATTGCTTTTAATGTATGCACTTTACTTAACTATAAGTATTGCAATAATATCGATCCATTTCTCTTGTATGAGAAAAGAGACTGATCAATAAATAACACCTTTTTATTGAACACGCCCGTCTCTTCCTTTTCTCTACAATCTAATGAGACTAAGAATGCACGTACTGACTGAGTAAATTAATTGCCTTGTGCTCACACGACTCTGGAGATACACTCTTGATTAGGGGAGAGCAAAGTTGTCATGTTCTATGGTTGTCAGAAACTAAATCCCTTCTTGTCTAATCAGGGGAGTTAATTCTTTCCTGAACATTCGAGAAAGTTTCTAGCGAACTCTGAGCTACGCTGGCAAACCCAAAACTTAAGTCTAGTATCGACAGTAGTAGACCTAGTTAACGTCTGGCCTAGGCCTTTACTGCTGTAGGTATTATTCCAATGCGCAGAGCCTATTGGGAAGATAGGAACTACACTACAGTTGTATGTGAGAGGGCTGCAGGTGCGACTTGGTGTAGTTGATTGTGAACCCTAAGTCGTGCAATGTTTGAATTGTCTGATGTGTGTGATGAACACACTGATTGGATGACTTGGCTTTTATGAGCCAATCGTCTAGATAAGGGAAGACATGTATTTGCTGTCTCCTGAGATGTGCTGCTACTACTGCTAGGCACTTTGTGAATACTCGTGGTGCCGTTGTCACTCCGAATGGAAGGACTTTGAACTGATAATGTTGTCCTTCCAGTACAAACCTTAGATGCTTTCTGTGAGCAAGATGTATAGGAATGTGAAAGTAGGCGTCCTTCAGGTCTAGTGTTGTGATGAAATGGCCTTGTTGCAGCAGTTGGAGCACTTGTTGTAAAGTGATCATATGAAAATGATCTGATTGTATGTAATGATTGAGGGGCCTGAGGTCGAGAATTGGTCTTAGTGTCCCGTCCTTCTTGGGAATTAGAAAATACAGCGAGTAAACCCCTGTTCCTTGTTCTTGTAAAGGAACTATTTGTATTGCGTCCTTTTGTAGAAGTCACAGAACTTCTTGTTTGATCAGAGTAAGGTGTTCTGTAGACATTGGACGTTGCCTGGGTGGTATGTGTAGAGGGGTTGCTGTAAGTTCTAGGCAGTAGCCATACTGGATAATCTGTCTTACCCACTTGTCTGTTGTGATGGAGTTCCAGACAGGTAGGAACTGTGTTAATCTACCCCCACAGGAGTGGAATGCTGTTGGGGGAGCAGAGGGAAGTCACTGTTTTGTCGCAGAAGAGGTTTGATTACTGTTGTTACCCCGCCCTCTTCCTTTGTTGTTGTTCCCTCTATATCCTCCTCTAAAATATCCCTTGTTAGAGGATGTTTGTGTGTTGGATTTGAAGGATGTTGTATTGTCTGCACCAGATTGTTTGGAGCCCCCTCTATAGAAGGAGCGACGAAAGGAACCTCTAGTTTGTGCGGACTGTAAAACTCCCATAGATTTGGCAGTGTCTGTATCTTTCTTCATTTTTTCAAGTGCTGTGTCTACTTCTGGTCCAAATAATTGGTTTTGATTAAATGGTTGATTTAAAATGGTGGTTTGTACTTCCTGTTTAAACCCTAAAATGCGTAGCCACGCATGTCTTCGAAGTACGACACTAGTATTTACAGCTCTAGATGCAGTATCTGCTACATCTAGTGCGCACTTGATTGAGGCATTAGAAATAAGCTTGCCTTCTTGTATAAGATCATTTGCCTGTGTTTTATATTGGTCAGGTAGATGTTCTAGCAGTTTCTCTAACTGATCATAATTAGCCGTTTCATATCGGGAAAGGAGGGCTTGTGTATTAGCTATACGCCATATGTTGGTAGCTTGCGCAGCTATTCTTTTGCCTGAGGCATCTATGACCTTGGATTCTTTGACCGGTGGGGTGCCTTGCCGAAAGTTTGTGAGTTTGCTCTTTTCCTAGCATTTGACACAACTAGTGAATCTAATGGTAGTTGTCCTTTAATGTAGGTTGGATGTGCAGGTGCAGGCCTATATTTTTCTCAATTCTAGTGTTCAAAATGCTAGTTGGTACAGGGTCTTCCTAAACTATACTCATCATCATTTTGAGGCGAGTGTGAGGATAAAGGAGGAGAATGTGAAGGAGACATCTGTGGTGAAATGTTAAGAGGAGCAGGAGATGAAGGAGAAGGAAGTATAGGTGAAGAAGGGTGCCTAGGGGATGTGGCAGAGTCCTTCTTCTTGGCAGGAACCACAGGTGTGAGTGTTTCATCTGCCTTCCTTTTCTTGTGTGGTGTAGTGTACACATGACCTGTTTTTGGGTCAATGTAGATCTTCTTTTGCAGAGGATCTGGCTGGAAAAGTTCTTCTCCTTATGGAACCTTTGTCGGTGCCGATTTTTTTCGGTACCGGACGAGGTTGCTGTTTGTCCTTAGCCTTAGGAGTTGTTACAGTGTCCTTTGGTGTAGTTTTCAACACCGAAGGTGTTGTTTTCGGTGTCGTAGGCTGTTTCGAGGGCTTTGAAGCGTCGGAATCAGGCCTTGTCTGTTTCGGCACTGAAGACGGTGTCTTCGGAGTGGAAGCTGGTCTCGTCGGCTTCGAGGCGTCGGACGCTGGCTTCATACCCTTGTCTTTAGAAGTCAACGGTTTTGGAGCCGAGACTTCTTTCGGTTTCGGTGTCGAGGGAAGCTGGTGGGATCGGTACGTGCGGCTTGCTCGGTACCGAGCTACCGGAAGGCTTAGTTATTTTCTTCGGAGCCGGGCTCGATGGCGGGGCTGTCGAAGGGGTCTTTCGGTCGCGACTGGGCCCCGAAGGCGGAGTGTTGACCTTTGACTTCGATCTGGGTGCTGTGTGTGGTGAAGGGGCAGTAGTACTCACGCGCTGACCCGATGGTATGGAGTCATCTGAGTCGTCTGCCTCTGATACGATTTGGAGATCAGAATCTTCTTCGGGTACAAGCGGAACCTCCTCGTCGAAGATGTCCACCGGTTCTGGAGCTGATCTCTGCATGTCGTGTCGACGGGCCCTCCGATCTCTGATGGTTTTCTTGGATCGAAAGGACGTGCAGGCTGTACAGCTGGATTCGTCGTATTCTGGCGATCAGCAGAGATTGCAGAGCTCGTGGTGGTCACTGCGTGGAAACTTTGCTCCACACCCAGGGCATCTCTTGAATGGCGTCCTTTCCATGAGGTGTAGGCCTCACGGCGTGGATAGGCCCAACGGCCCGCGTCGAAGACCGGAATCGAGCTGATGGAGTCCAGACGATGTTAGTCGGTATCAAAATTAGTTTGGAGAGTTTTGGGAAGTTCTTTGGGGTTTTTTTGCGCTTCGAAGTGCTAGAAAAGTGCATTTCTAGCCGGAGCGGAAAACTTTCATCCGAACCCAGTGGCGGAAAAAAACAATCCAAGGATGGAGACGATGCCCATGCGCACTATCGTCCAAGGGAGGAGTCACCTATCTCGTGACTACAAAGACTTCTTCCAAGACAACAACATGCAATAATCCAAGCCCAACACCAGGTGGCGATCTAATGCTAAGTGTACAATCTGCAGCTCATATGCCTCGAACATAAAGTTTAGTATGCCTGAACTCAGAATGTTAAAATGCATCTTTGAGTGAGGGTGGTTTTTACATTCTGTGTTGGAAAATACCACTTTTAGAAAGTAGGGCTTTTCTTGCTTTGCCATCCACTGTGCCTCTGCTAGGATGTGGATTGACTGTCTGGTTTTAGAGTGTTAGGGGCCGGGGAGGAGCAGTGGCTCCAGAGAGCCTGATGAGTTAGGGCTGGGCTGAATAGACTTGGGCTGTATTTAGTGTAGGGGAGGAGATTTCCTTTCACCTGAATGGGCCTGGTCTGCCTTCCACAATGCGGTCTCAACCTCCTGCCGGGCAGCTGCACCAGAGAGGACAGAACTGGTTTTGGCTCGGCACAGACACTCTCTGCCTTCAGAGAACCAATACATCTACTGTATAAAAAGAGGGGCTCAGACCCCAGAACTTTAGACTCCTTCTGGAATCAATAAGTAACCTTTGCCAAGGAGAACAGCTGGAGAAACTAAGGAGAAGTACTGCCCATGCTGTGTGTCTGGGGTTGGCCAGCAGTTGCTGTTTCTGCCAAGGAAAGGAGAAGGACTTTGCTGTGTCCCTTGCTTGAGCAAAGTGGCTTGAGTAGAGCTTGCCTCCTGTTTTGAAGTTTCAGGAACACAAAGACCTGCCAAGATGTGCTTGTGACTGTGTGGGGCCTCTGGAGGTTGTTTCTGCTGCTGGGAGATGGAAAGCAACACAACAACAAGAACATTGACCATTCACTCTTCTTGCAACAGTTTTCCAATGCAACGCCATGGTGCGAGAAGAAACTCCACGCAGCATCGTGCCGCTGCTGAAACCAAGGCAGCACCTGTCGCCGCTGCAAGAATTGACGCATCGAGGGATAGCTGCTTATGAAACTGATGCAGCGCATTCGACGCCGCTGCATCGTTCGCCTAAGCATCCCGGATTTCCACACATCGTTCCTGTGCGGCTAGTTTTCCCCGAAGCACCACCCGCTTATCCGAGTCGTATCAGAATTGACGCACCGTTTTCCCCTACAGACCAGACGAGATGCACCGCTCCCCTGTGCCCAGCGTAACTGTCGTATCACATCAACGAAGGTCTCAGGAATCGACGCATCTCTTCATTTTTTGACGCTTCCCATCGCAGAGGCTGTTTGGCTTGGTGAATTTTGTTGCAACAACAGGTACTTTGCAGGAAATCACACATCCATAGTTTTCTATGGACTTTTGAAAGTCATTTTTCTTAATCCTTGTATGTTGGATTTTTAGTCTGGTTACATTTAGATAAAGATACTTTATTTTTCTAAACTGGTGTGGTGTCCATTTGTGGTGTTTTCACTAGATTACCTTGAGTGTTGGTACAAATACTTTACACATTGCTTTGGGAGAAGCCTGTCTGCTCGTGCCAAGCTACCAAGGGGGTGAGCAGGGGTCATCTTGAGTTTGTACTCCCCTTTCCCGGACTAGAAGCAAGGGTCCCTATTTGGACAAAGGTACATTACCTCTGCCAACTAGAGACCCCCATTTCTAACAGGTCCATTCCGCTTTAAGGAGAATCTCAAATGGTATGTCCCAGGGAGGACACTTCGCTCAGGCTCAGCCATGAACCGGACTTTGCCCTCATTTAGGAGGACTACCTGGGGTGGGAAGAGTTTCTTCAGGATCACAGCTGTGCTCTGGAATAGCCTACCACTGACACTAAAAGCTGCTCCCTCTTTTCTAGCTTTCAGAAAGGCCTTGAAGACCTGGCTTTTCTCACAGGACTTAGAGGCACCTGACTATCTGATAAATTCATTTCTAACAGCTCTGTAGCTACATCAGTTTTCTATAGCGTCAAGGCACCCTTGGGCATGGGTTTGTGCTTTATAAATCACATTTATATACTCATTCAAGGCTGGCAGTCTGAACCTTTGGGTTTCATCCCATAAGCAAGGAACAAATTCATTTGAGAGTTGGTTCTTGGATGCATAAGGCGCTAAAATGATAAAAGAAACTAAGGATTGTAGTAGAGATGAGAGTAGACGAGCAATTACCTTCATCGTCTTCAGAAGGCCCTGATACATTAAGGAGACATCAGGAAGCATAGACCCCTGACTGAAAGGCTACAGATTAATTTAAAGCATTTGGTATTAGTTCTGAAGGCGGCTGTGCATTTTCGTATTGTATGCCTTTAATATAGCTGGAGTTTTTCCCACAAAACAACCCAATTTACACCTGTTTTTAAAAACTTTATAAAAAGTACATTTATTGTCCTGATTTGTTTGTCAAGCGTACTCCAGAAATTAGATAGTTTGCTCAAACACGTGCATCTTTTAAGTGCTATCTTGGAAAACAATAAAAAAGGAGCTAAATAAAAAGAGGCTTTTAAGCTGGCAGATGTCTATGCCTTTGTTAATATCTAATACCCCAGCCACTAAGCCTATCCCGTTGTACAAAGGGAAGGGGTCCCAGGATACTATAGAATGCACAGTAAAAAACAGTTTAGTGACAAGATAAAGAACACATAAAATCAACTGGAATGAACATTGTTATTTAATCACAAAGTACCAGCGCGTAAAAACTTGCGCACACAACATATGTTTGCATAATAACAAATTTTAGTGCCCAAAAGAGGGGGAGTAGGAGTAAGTGATAGGAGGTAGTGCAAGCTAAGGTAGTGTAATACAGTATAGGTCAAGTGTCTTTATTCAGAACCATACTTAGAAACTGGCTGCAAACAAGAACCAGAAACAAATTCAAATAAATGAACAAAAGGATTTTTTGGAGGTAACCATGCTTCTAAAAAATAGCAGTGCAATTTCAAGCTCGGGATAGAAGCTGGTAGAGGGATCTGTTGTCGACGTTTCGACCCCACGACAGGGTAGGGATAAGTGGGCCCTTACAGGAGGGTCTTTCTCAGGACAGGGGATAGGTTTGGGCAAACTCTCGTGGGTCTCGAAGTCTCCCACGGGGTGGATGTCATAGGTCACAGTCAGGGGTAGATAGAGGATATACTTGTGTGTCTGAACATTCTCATGGAGAAGGCATAAATCAAAAAGCGCCGCCGGGTGCAGGAGGCTACCCACGGTATCTGCGTGCTTGCTTAGTCGCACATATCCGTCGGCCTTGTTATCACAGAAGCCTATCTCATCAGCGCAAAGTCTGTGGTAATTAAAATGCAAATGGCCCTTCACCCCCAAAGAGTGGGAGGGCATCCTACACCGAGCACATAGATCTGCCTTTTGTGTCGGGGTAAAGAAACACTTTTAAAAATAGCCCATTATTGGTATTATACCCCAGCCTGACTGGCCAAGTGAGAGCCGGATGGGAATGGTCACAGTTGGTAGACCCTGCGGTCAACAGGGAACACTGACTCACATTTTATGGCATTGCCCAACACTCCAACCCTTCTGGTCTGAAGTACTCACTATTATCAATAAAATCTATAACACAGACCTACTTCGTTTCCCTGCTATATTTTGCTGGGCCTTCCCAATTCAAATAACTTACCCACTGCACTCAACACGTGGCAGGGCTATCATCCTGGCTCTCCTCGCTGCTAAACAAGTTGTCTTAGCTAAATGGGGGACAGATTATATTCCGATGAAACTAGAATGGCTGTATAAAATGTGGGCTCTATTGGGTATGGAGAAGTTGACTGCAGTACTTAAATGCAAACTACCCACTTTTGATAAAACATGGGGGGCATGCATATGCTACATCTCCCAGGAATTTAGAGAGCTAACTTGCCCAACATATTTGCGCATACTCTGCCTTACCTAGCCTGCCAACAAGTCAACTGAGGTCGACGCTTCCACCTCTTGATCTAGCTTCACTATTTACTCAACTGCTGCCTTGCACCTATTTTTTTGAGAAATGCAGTGTGTGGAAGCATCGCTGAGGGAGACGCTTCCACCTCTTGATCTAGCTTCACTATTTATTAGAGTGCTGCCTTACATCTATTTTTATGAGAAATGCAGTGTGTGTACTTTTCTTATGTTTGTTCATAGTGTGTCTTTTTTCTTTGGTACCTCCTTGTTCCCCCAACCTCCTTTTCCCCGTATAGGCAAACACGTTAAGCCCCACTGGCCAGTGGATGTAAGTGCAAGATAAATGTACTGTTCGACTATTGATTAAAAATTCCAATAAAAATGGATTTACACCAAAAATTATCATAATTCATTCTGTATGCTTGTTGTTGGTCTAGGAGCTATTCTGATCAGAAAGAAAAAAGCTCATTCAAGTCCAGAATTACATATCCATTGCAACAACTATCCTTTAGGAATAAATAAAGGAGAACTATGGTACCAATGCTCAAAGTGATCATGAACGAATTTAGGAGTGGTTTGTGGACCTTAAATACCCCTGCAATGCTGCCTGGGTGCATGGTAAAGATGGAGGCCCAGTGGGTCATGTTTTCTTCCCACTGTCTCTGACTTCGCCAATCCACAATGATCTCAGTTGTGATGGTTCTCCATATGCCCTGATCCACACTTTTTGGGTCCCACACTGCAATATCTGCTTAATCTGGGACTCACAGGACCAGAGCATGCTACCCGCACACAGTTATGAAGAGGGGGTTGGGGGGGGGGGGCGGCAGCATAGCATGGTAGCATGGTTCCTGCTGATAAGCCAAGAGGGTCGTGTGATAAAGGCTTATCCAGCTCTCTACTGGGGAGGTTAGACTAGAAGGAGCTCCCACTATCCCATGTTTTAACCCGGACTTTCAGTGTTAGTAGTTGTGATGCGGCCCACCACCACTCGATGCTCATCACCATATTCACTGGCAGTACAGCAGTAAGGGACGGTATACAGGCAGTGGGAAAAAGCAGGAGCGGTTGGGCTTGCCTAGAAAGATCACCACATCTGCTAATCTCACAGAAGAAAAGGAGTCCATCAGTGAAGGAGGAAAGGCAAATGGACCCACATGCAGGAGCGGAGGCTCGGAGTAAGGGCAACGGAAACTCTGGCAAGAATGGAGATAAATAGAAAAAGGGGCTGCTGGTTCCCTGAGACAAAAAAACTCCTGTGCCGGTGCAGAGGTCCACCCCGTGAGTAAAGAGACAATCAGAATGTGCACTGAATCCCAGGGGACTGCCCATCAGTGGCCAGCGATAAGTAGCGTGGTTCCCTAAACAACTGTTTGAAAAGATGAGCGTGTTCTGAGCACACCTAATTAACTAAATGTTAACCAATTTTTTACTTTGTATGTCGATCCGTGAGCAGCACCTAACTGAGTATACCCAACTACTCAATTCAATTAACACGAAAAGTGGCTATCTAGCTGAATCGCTAGCTTAGACTTAGATGTGCACTACAATTAAATTATAGCAATTTTTCACAAATTTAATTCGATTTTTATACACCTTGAATGTGCAGTTTATTCTCTTTTTTCATTGTAGTTGAAAATACATTCCAAAAAATATTCATTCCTATAAGTACATATACAACAAGACAACTGTGAAAATTATTCAAGAAACAAAAGCTTTTCAAATGAGGATGTAGATGGCCCAATGCATTTCGGGACACGTAGGGAGTCCCTTCGTCAGGGGCAACTCTAGAAAGAAGAATATATTACAGTCACATGAGTATCGGTCCACTGGCAGTGAATATTACAAGTACAATCCATGATCAAGACTTTGTAGCCTACCTTAAAGAAATTCTAGAAAAGGAAGAAACCTTCACCAGTGTAAGCACCCCAAGTGTAAAAAACAAATTAAATCCTAAACTCACTCCAATGATAGAGGAATCCAATTCAGAACGTACTCCGCTGTTCTAAGAGACCAAATATACGCTCTGCAAAAAAAATAATGGTAATACACAACCTAGTTAACATAGCGTCTATAAATTTTGTCAGGCTTAGACTATGCAAACTACACTTTGCGTACCTTATGCACGGTAGGGCGATAATCACATTTGTTGGCTCAATATTCGAAATCTCTCCCTTATTTCTTTCTAGCGCGCCGCGGCCAGGGCGACTGACGCTGGAATCTGGGGACCACGGTTCGATCCCCGGCTCCGGCGGCAGGTTAGCCCAGCACCATGTGACTCTGGGCAATAGCTCGCTTAATCTTCCCGACGGCCCCCAGCGCCTAGAGACCCTTACGGGTGATTGTGCGCTTTACAAATGTGGACTTTACTTTCTGCGTATCCAAAAACACTCCATCAGCCCTTAACCACATAAATGCGTTTGCGAAAATGCTCATCACAACACGTCTGCGCTTACCAAAATATATATCTCCCATACTGGCAATTCTTCTCTGCAAGTTCACAAGTTCAGGCACCAACCGAGTATTCAATCCTGTATGTCAACAGCTCGTGTTTTTTCTAATACTCGTTCCAAAAATTTCACTAGCAAAACAATGCTTTCCCGAGTTTCGCTCCCGACGTTACTGCTACAAACCACGAGGTCGTAAGGATCGAGTCACCTAATGACTGGTTCTACGAGTGGTTAAAAGATCAAATGAACGCCCGCCCCTCTCGTTACTCCATTGGTCCAAACTATGTCAACAATGGCTCTACCAATCATTGCCGTAATCCTTTTGACTTCCGTGTGTCAACACGTACGCGTGAAATGAACAGCGTATCGCATCAAAGTAGTCATGGCAACACCGTACACAAGACTGGCCTCAGTCTCAACAAAACTTTATGTAGCGCGCATTGTTTCTAAATTGCTAAAACCTTGCATAAATTGATCTGCCACTACTACAACGTAATCAATTAATGAGTTCTCTCAATCTTCTTTACCAATTTTATAAATTGTGAGCAAGTGGAAAGATACAAGCGATAAGAAAAAAGGAGTCAGCTCAGAAATAATAAATCGATTTCTAAATCAAAGTTTACATTATACCAAAACAACCAGATATGCATAATACAAAAAGTGCAACATAATACAAGCAGTTGACTTATTAATCAAAAACTGACATTAATATAAGTGCTTGTAACATGGTTTGCATTATACTTGTTTGTCGAGTTATATACAATATTATACAGTTTACAAAAAACAGCTCAGTTCAGTCATTAAGACCACCCGGGGCCAATGTATTTAACCTCTTAATCCAAAATGTTTTTCTCTGCAATCGTTTTTTATTTATATCAGTACCCTCTTGTGTCAACACTACCTCAATAATCTGAAACCTGAGTTGTGCGATAGTATGGGGTTTTCCTATCCAATGTAATGCCAGTACTGAGGTCGTGGACTTATTTCTGATTCGGCTCTTGTGTTCAGAGATACGTATTTTAATTTTTCGTTCAGTTTTACCAACGTATAAAAAGCCACATGGACATTTAATGACATATATCACATGGCTGGTATTACAGTCACCTTCAAACTGTAATTTGACTGTTTGGCCAGTGTGTGGATGGGAAATAGAATTACCAGAAATGACATTGTTACAATGTACACAGTTTGTGCATCTGCGCATGCCTTTATTTTCCTCCGATTTCAATGTATCCTTTCTTTAGTTTAATAGTTCTTTAATATTTTTCGAACGGGTGTAGGCGAACAATGGTCTTTCAGCAAAGGTATTATGGAAGTCCGTCCCTGATTGCAAAAGTTCCCATCTCTTATTGATGATACTTCTCATTTTTTTGTGAGTTAACAGAAAATTTAGACACAAAAACATCCGTCTGGTTTCCACCTTGTCTTTTTTGATTAGTAAGGAACGTCGTTCCTGGTTAGTGGCTCTGTGTTCTGCTTCATTCAGCAATTTACTTGGGTATCCTCTTCTCTCATATTTTTCTTTGAACTCAGAAATACACTCTCCTTGCTTGATACAATTCGCCTCAGTCTTAAGAACTGTGAGTATGGTAAATTATTCAGCAAGCTTTGAGGATGGAAGCTCTGATAATGTAACAGACTGTTTTTATCCGTTGTTTTCTGGTGTAATGTTGTTGCAAGATGTTGTCCATGTATTTCTACCCATACATCCAAGAATGATATTCTTGATGTGCTCATTGAATAGGTAACTTGGATCCTTGGATTTCTGGTATTCAGAGTCACAATATTTTCCAAAAGTTGTGTTTCAGTTCCTGTCCATACTAGGAAAATATTGTCGATGTATCTACAGTAAAATTTCAGATTATTTGTCCAATCACTGATTCCAAAAATATGTTCGTCCTCATACTTGGCCATGTAGGTATTTGCATAAGCCGGTGCCCCGGCAAAGCCCATCGAAGTGCCATTAAATTGCATGTAGAATTTGTCAATCCATTTGAAATAGCTGTGATGCATGCAGAAATTAGTCAATTCTAATAGAAACACCGGGTTTAGCTCCACTTCAGGGTGTTGTAGTAGCATCAATTCTTGTGCTTCCAATCCCTCTGAGTGTGCAATTGATGTGTACAAAGATACCACATCTATTGTACATAAGGTGTAATTGACTTCAGGTAACAACTCAATCTGTTCCAATTTAACTATAAAATCGGATGTATCTTATATGTAGGTGTGCCATTGTTGAATGAAAGGTTGGAGAAAGTGATCAATGATCTTTCCTGCTGGTTTAAAAAGTGAGCCACACCCCGACACTATAGGTAGGAATGGGGGGTTTTTCCAATGACTTGTGCACTTTAGGCAGCATATACAACTTGGGTCTTCTTGGAAATTTTACCAATAAGAATTTTGCAATGTTGTCAGATATCCAGCCCGCATCAAGAGCTTTCTCTATCAACTGCTGGAGTGTCTTCACGATCTCCGTTGTAGGATCTTGTTCTATTGGTAAATAAGTGTTTATCATCCTCATGCTTTTGAACCTTTGAGTTGTAAAATTCCGTATCCATTAGTACTAAGGCACCTCCCTTGTCAGCTTTTTGGAAAGTCAATTCAGATTGTTGCCAAGTTGAGTTAGAATACTTTTCTTCATCCTACTGAGATTATTGGAAATATTCTTACAGGGCAGTTTTTGGATTGGGCTCTGAATGTATCAGGTCTCTTGTCAGCTCCTACATTCTCAGCAGAACCCTTCGCTCGGCCTCTAGAAATCTGCTTTCGGTTCCCAGATTTAAAAAGGCGAAGTGGGGGGAGGAGCTACGCTAGCAACCTAGATGGCCGCTTAGGCTCCCGGCTCCGCCGACCTCCGTCCCCCCGCCGGATGATCCTGCTACTAATCCTAAATTTACACCCTGCCTCCGGGCGTGTGAACTGCTGTGCTGTACTTTGGAGCGATCCCGGGACTTTTACCGGCTTGGTAGACGGAGTTATGTCGAGTTTCAGTTTGGGGCCTGCACCAGCTTGTGAGCCAGGGACTCGAGAGTACTGGCCCAGCCGGGTTCCAGTTGAACAACATCGGCCGTGGGTGATCGACAGGGTCCGGTCTTTGGATGTGGAGAACTTTCTAAGCCAGATTTTGACAGCGGTTGTTGATCTGGCCTAAACTCGACGGAGGGTTGACGAGGCACGATCGCAGCTGTGGGCGGAGGTCCTTAACCCGGATTGTGGCCTTGGTACGCCCTGAGTCTCCCTCTGTGACAGTCCGTCCCAATTTTGCCGGTTCCCCCGGGGATGACGGGACCTCTGGGGGACGCGATTATGGTCGACTCGGAACGAAATGTGGTGGGACGGACTGAGTGTGAACCGTCGATGCGGACTTTCCTGGCAGCTATCGGGGCACTACATTCCCATGTGGAATCCATTGTCCACAAAATGATAGCGGTCACATACGGACATGGGTGTGAGGGACCGGACCCTCGCCATTGCAAGATCCTGATCGGCCTATACTACCCACGGTGGTCCTCGTAACGGAAGTGGGCCCTGTGCCACGAGGGGTGTCGGAGCTTCTTGTCAGTGTGATGGCCGGCGACCGTGAACTCTGTGCTCTCTATGGATTGCCACGCCCAACATCATTGCTCACTGTGTGTGGATTAACTGGTGCCTCTTTTCCGGATACTCTTTGTGGGAACTGTCTACGGGACGAAACAGCGTTTTTCCCCTCTCCGACACCTTTACTACGATCGCAGAGACAACGACGTCGGGAGCTCATGGCGGTGAGGGAAGTAGTCGATGGAGTTCCCAGTGACTTTAAAACTTTGCCTCGCCTCGGAAGGAACTTTACCGAACTGGTTATGTATTTTGACTATCCTGCGGAGGAGACAGTCCGTCCGGAAGGGGCTTGCACGACGGATCGCAAGGGTCAATGATGAGACTGATTGTTGGGGCTTGGCACCGTGGGCTTGCTGAAGTGGGATTCGCTACCATTGTATTTACGGGAGGTTGGGTGGTGTTTACTGTTTCCCCTGTTTGGTTCTATATCGCTTCTTAATAGAGTTGTGGGTTTTATCCTGGGGGATTCTTGGTTCTGGCGGGGGGGGAGGGGGTACCGGGGGGCCCGTACTGAGGTGTCTTCCCCCACTTTTTCTACTTTTAGTACCTAGTTAGATGGGACGACAGGCACACTGCTAGTTGGGGACAGGCGCAAGCCATATGCAGGGGTGCAGGGTGGGGGGAGGGGTGTTCCTCTTGTTAGTGTTTTTAGTTTTCATGTTTGAAATCCTTTCGAATCCTGATATAGGTGGTCTTACTGAGGCGAGAACTTGTGTTTTGGGTGGATGGGTTCTGGAGATGGTATTATTTGCATAAATTAGCCAACTGTTGCGTCATTCATTATTGTATTCGGCTGTAGTCTCGTACCTTTTTACTGCTGCCCCCCCCCCCCTCCCTGATTCTCTAGGCTGCTGTTCTATGTTTATCCTGTTTCCTAGGGAGATGGGGTTGGCGGTTGGCATTTGATTATCCTGAATGTCATACGGCCACATACCTGATGTAGCGTGTGAGTTGGCTTTTATTGATAGTTCTCCGTCCATTATGCCCTGTATGTATATTTCTCATCCTTCTAGTCCGCGATGTACGACACCTGTTATTGGTTTTTCTTTGTTTTTTCTCAATAAAAAGATGTTTAATAAAAAAAAGGCGAAGTGGGGAGGAAGAGCCTTTTCCACCTTGGCCCCTAAGCTATGGAATTCAGTCCCACCTGAACTCTCTAGTCAACCCTCACTGGGGATTTTCCGCAAACTTTTAAAAACCTGGCTCTTCTCTCAGGCTTACTAATGTCCTGGCATCCGCTTCTCTGAGACTGTATGTTTGTATGTGTCTTGCGCCTTGATGCCCTCTGGGTTAAGTTTGCATACTATAAATTCCCCATTCATTCATTCTAGTTTAATTTCTTCAGATCTTTTAAGACCAAAGCTTCAAATAGGTCCAATATTTTGTGTGAAGTAGGTGCTTCAACGGTACGTTTGGGTCTAAAGATTTCTCTTTTAGATGTGACTGATTCCTCTTGGGAAATAATGTTTTCAAAGAAATTCCGTAATCTTAGGTTCCTCATAAATTTGTAAAATGAGATATCATTTTCGAAGTTAAAGCCCATGTACGCAGGAACAAAAGAAATTCCTTTGTTTAAAATCATTTCCTCCTTTGGTGTTAGACTGTATTTTGAAATGTTAATCACAAGGGTTTCCCCTGGCTCCTCAATCCTTTTTTGCTTTTCTCTTTCTCCTTTTCTTTTTCCTCTCCTTGTTTTTTTTGGGGTTCTGGATCCGGTGTATGGTCTGATTCCGTGGCCTGTAACAAAAAAGACACTTGTTGGCCAGAGGTACCTGCTTTATCCACTGGTTTTTCAACTGCTAGAGGTTGTGTTGTTTTAATGGGGGCTCTTGATACATCAGTGTCTTTATCCGTGGCCAAACTTTCCTCAGAAGATGCTGCTGGACGCCTGGTGAATCGTCTTTGGGCATATACCTCTGCCCAGGTATATGCCTCATTCAACTTGTAGTCGATAGTATCACGTTTGAACTTCCACAGTTTGGTCTCTTGAAGTTCCTTTCCATAGTCTTCTAATTTTAAATTCAGGTCCTCCAAGAATTTTCTCCAATCATCTTCTGGCATCCTTTCAGATAGATCTGAACGTATGCTTGCAATTTCCAATTTTAGTTCCTCAATTGTTTTAGCCAGTTCCTCTATAATTAAGAGTATCAGATCCAAGGAACACTTATTTAAAATCTGGTACCACTTTTCCATGAATTGAGAATTATTTTGTAAACGGTAAAGCATTGGTTTGATGGTACCAGATTTTGGTACCAGTGGGGCAACAGAGTAAGTAACCTACCCACCAGACTGATCCAAAGCTAGATATCTGATTCAGCAAATTATGAAAAACTTGAAATGCTAATTTAATAAGATTGGTACATCAACCTAGTCTCTAGGCCTAACTAAGCTGAAACTTCACTTTTGTGCAGATTTCACTCACAAGTACAATACATTAAGCCACACATTCTCAACAAAGCATTGAAGATGTATACTAGTATTGTCCACTACCATTCTAAGTCCTGCCCAGTTCCTCACCAATTCAAGAAAGAACACCACTGCAACAGGCTACCTATGCACAAAAACTAGTTCTGAGTGAGACAGCAAGTCTACTAGCTCAGCGCCTGCACATGCTCACGTGCAGCCAATCCACATCCTCTTGCCACAGCTGAGCAGCAGCAGTCCTGTATTCAAAAGGTGAGCACTGGCAGCTAGCATCCACAATCCATTTCATCAGAGTTTACACTGAGTGAGAGCAAATGACTGACTCATTCACAACTGAGGTCCAGAAAATGTAGTCCAAACACAAAAAACAGGAAGCTAAATGGGTCTTAACAACTTTTCCTACCATTTTATACATCACTTTTTTTCTAAAGTAGAATTATGATTTCAAGTATGTTAAACTTAACTGATAGGAGTCAAATCAAGTTGGCTAAATTCAAAATGATCCTAGATCATTCAAATAGCACTCTTGTCCTCAGGTAATCCATACACCATCTAGTGTTCCCCAATGCATATGCCCTGCTGAAGCCTAGCGTTTCTTATAGAAGATGCTCTCCTAGACTGCTATAGGTCAGTGTGTTAAAATGTAAAATGTGATTCTCTCGTTCTTTGATTAAGCTATGCCTCATCCATTTTCACCCCTTCCCTACTTCCAGCAAGGATCTATCCTTGATAGAGCATCTGTATAAACATGAGTAAAAGAATCTAGATTGGGGCATTGTAAGCTGTGTAAACATGCAGAGTCAGCGCAAAAGAACAGCAGGTATCTGCTCGGGGTTTTTCAGACAATGGTAAAGCTCAAGCAAAGTTTACTCAGATAGCATATCTTGTTGTGCAGCCTTAGGACGCGACAATTGCACAAGGCACCAAGGCTGTTGATTCTTACCGCTACCTAATTTGTGTGTTCTTCCCAAAGCTCTATTTACCTCTGGGCGTCCCTTGTTTGTGATCTTTTGCTATAAAAACCCATGTAACAACCGTTCAGTGTGCTTCCTCCTAGAGTATCTCTATGGTGCTTGTCGGATGAGGCCCCATTCATTAAAGCTAATAAATTACCCTTGGTTTGTACGTCACTCCAGTGTCGATTCCTCCTTAATTGTTAAGAACCTGTGGACTCCGGGTGACCCCTGCACCAGTGGGTTTTAAAAAATCTTCTTACACAAGTGAAGAGAGGTTGTGTGAGCTGTAGCAAAGAATGCATGTGAGATTATAGACTCTGTTGACTGCTGTGGATAGGACTGGAGTCTCTACACTGAGTACTGGTTGCTCATGCCCTTTAAAGGTAATTGGAGGTCTGCACTTATGACTGTAGAATCAATAGTGTTGCAGCAAGTACTCCAACATCACCTACTTTAGCATCTTTCATAACAGACTATCACCTGCAAACTGTTGCTGGTGGTCTAATCACGAACGTAAAAGAAAGAACACAACCATGTCCCTCTTTACTCTACAAAGATTAAGGCAGACTGTAAATTCTAGGCTGGAATCCACCAAGTCGGATTACAAACCAAAGTTTCTGCCTACTCATCTCAAAGATATACATGCTTAACTACTGGGAGCTCGATAAACATTTCTGTGGAACTCGGCCGCATTAACCACCGGTATATCCTCACCCTCACCTGCCAAATCGCTGCTGCTGGTCACTGGGGGATATGGGGGAGCCCCCACCGCCAAGAGTCAGCAGACTACAATCCCCAGCAACCTCTGCGGCGCGCATGGCGCCACCTCATTGAGAGGTGCCAGGAGGCGCTCTAAAGGGACATCGAGCTCCAGCGGGAGCAGGAGCTCGGATAAACATTTCTGTGGAACTCTGCCGCATTAACCACCGCTATAACCTCACCCTCACCTGCCAAATCGCTTCTGCTGGTCACTGGGGGATATGGGGGAGCCGCCACCGCCAAGAGTCAGCGGACTACAATCCCCAGCAACCTCCGCGGCACGCATGACCCCACCGCGTTGAGAGCCACCAGGAGGCGCTCTAAAGGGACATCGAGCCCCGCGTCGCGGGACGCGCGCGGGCGGGGCCGAGAGAAGCCCGGGACAAGGGCAGGCCGTCTTAGGCAGTCAGAGGACAGAGAAGGCTGGGCTGGGCAGTGGGACTTGGTATTTGTCTCTAACTTATCTTAAGCGACATCTGTAACCCGGTTTTTAGTGCATTAATGTAGGAGATCCCTAGTGTGTACCTAATTATATTCGAATTGGTGCTTATAGGATGGCAAAGAGAAAAACTAACAAAAGGGAGATCGAAAAATCATGTACTACTATAGATACTTACCTTGTAAGAGCAGTAAACGTACTCTCCGAGGAAATTGATCGCACCAAGAGACGTTTATCTATAGGCCCTAGCCCACAGGGGGGTGATAAGGGGAAGAAGCATAGGGGTGCTTTCATTGTGGATGGGCCAAGAGCCTCCATGGAAAGCTCTATAACAATAGAAGAAACAGGTACTGTTATACCGAGGGATGCCGATCTGGTTGCAGAACCACATGTTGACCATTCACGGATACCTTTGACACCTACCTTATCGATTCCTGGTACCCCACTATCCCCCATAAATACACGAGGGTGTAAAAAGAAATTAACTAGTCAAGGCAGTTCCAAGATCAGAAAAGAAGGGAGAACAAATAGTAAGGGACTACATGCAAAACAGGCACAGTCTGACCCTTCATATCCCGATCTAACATTAGAAATGATCACTGAGAAAATAACAGAACTCCTCAGACCGCTCTATGATAAACTGGAATGTTTGGTAAGAGAAGTACATAAGTTAGAGGGAAATATGGGCAAAGTTAGTGAGAGGCAACAAGAACAATCTAGAAGAATGGACCGGTTTCTAGACTACGATAGGGTACCAACAACCGCTCCTGTTGTTTTGGCCACAAAGAAGTTGAGTGCTAATAATAGTGAAGGGCATTCCCAGACAAAAATGAATGTAAGATCCGAAAGATTTACTGCCCCTGTTGATTCAGCCCGGATACGGAAGACAATAGCAGGTATAGGGTCTGATCAGTTATCCACACTTGGCCCGTGGAATAAAATGGCTACTAAGTTGGATCCTGAGGAGACTTTACCAACTAAACGAATAGAATTACCTCCGGAATGCGAAGCTTATGTTGCTATCCTATCCAATGTACCTAAACTACGGGCTGGCCAGGTGGAAAATCATGATATGTTAAAAAATAAAACCATCCACTGGCTATCTAAAAATTGTTGTTACCCCATGGAGGGTGTCAATCAGATACTGACTACCCGGAGAGTTGGTTGGTTAGGCCCGCTTAATAAATGTTTTGAAGGGGATTGCATAATTATTAACTTTCGTTTGGTATTATTTGTCTCCAAGAGACATGGAGTCTAGACCCAGTTTATGTAAAAGGATTCATCTCCTATTGGTTACCTGCTGTAGCTTCTACATTCGGAAGGGCCAAAGGGGGTCTGTTGATTTTAATTTCTATTAAGATGAGGATATGTAAAGTAAAACGTTGAATCTCGGTCGGCCCACATAGTCAGATAATGCTGCTCCAATCTATTGAGGGCAGTGATGTAATCGTAGTTAATTTTTATAATAATGTGTTTGGTCCTACTCGCGGGTCGGTGGTCTATGCCCTGGAAAAAGAACTCGACAATATGATTGGCACTATTAGAAACTCGGTTGTCATCATTTGGGTGGGAGATTTTAATGTTCAGATGTGCCCCCTCATCGGCTAGTGTTTGTGGTTTTAGGAAGGGGGAAACTGACAGAGGATTGCATGCATTTCCCTCATTGTGAATATGGACTGGCCCTTAACGCTGTTATTGCTAAATTTAATTTGGATTTATTCATTTGTGCGACCGACAGGAATAATGTGAAATGTCCAACTTTCACGGGAAGAAATGCAGTAACCAATATTGACCATATGTTAATTTCCTGTAATGCAAGAGGTTTGCATTCTACACCCAGGATCCAAGTACAGGTCACAAGTGACCATAATAGCATCTCTATGTCTTTATTATGCTGGGGAACAAAAATCACACCGAATGTCACACATGGCTTACACGTAACCCCATGTAGATCTAATGGGGTACGGATTAAACGGGCTAGAATAATCCCTATCGATTTCAAACGTAAGGTAATAATTGATTGTAGGGAAGAAATTAAAATGGGTCTTGAAGATGATATTAATGCTAAAATGATACTTTCTAATTTCTCCAAGATAAATAAGGTTGTGGAAGGTTCCTTAAGTCGACCGTATAGAGAAAACAAAAATCATAATGTGGGCTGGTTTGATCAGAACTGTTCCAGAGTGCTACGGGGCCTGAAAAAGGCCTTGAATAGTAAACCTAGACAATTGGATATTATTAAAAACTTGCGTCTCACTTATAAGTTAGCAATCAAGGGCAGAAAGGTAGAGCTCCAAACTGAAGCTTGGGATAAACTGAGTTTAGCAGCGGACACGAATGATAGCAAACTCTTTTGGGAAACAGTGAATTGCCCCTTTTTGAAGGACGACCACATTCCGGAATTGAATTACTTAGTCAACTGCGATGCCTGGGTGGAACACTTTTCTAGCATTTTTAACTATCCTGATAGGAGTGTGTTCATTTTAATTTACCTACTCAAAATACTATCTGGCCTGTATTACCCCTGTTGATTGATATCGAGGAAGTATATGATGGACTAATAAATAGCAAGGGGGGCAAGGCCCCGGGCCCTCATGGGGTGCCAATTGACCTATATAAGCATGAAATGGATCTATGGTCCCCAATTTTAACTAGAGTTTTTAATGCTGCTGTTGAGGATTCAATTCCGTTGTCATGGGGTAATTCAATAATCATACCTATCCATAAGAAAGGATCAAAGTCTGAACCGAGTAACTATCATCCTATTTCCCTTTTGGACTCTTCTATTAAGATAATGAGTAGGACCTAACTTAAAAGACTTGAAAGTTGGGCGAATGAAAACACGATCCTCTAAGAAGTCCAATATGGATTTAGGAAAGGCCTAGGCATAGGCACAATGGAACAATGTGTAAACCTAGACCTATTGATTAGTAAACATACCCTAGCAAAAGAAGGTAACTTATACCTATGTTTCGCAGACCTCAGCAGCGCCTTTGACTTGGTTGACCATTCCATCCTATGGCCACTCTTATTAGAAATGGGCGCCCCTAAAGAGATTGTTTTCTTTTTAGCAAGATTATACGAGAAACTCTCAAGTAACGTGGGGTATGGCCAAACAGGAGAATGTACCCCTTTTTTTTATGTTAAACGAGGCATCCACCAGGGATGTGTGCTGGCTCCATTATTATTTTCATTATTTATTAATAAAGTAGATTCGGCATTGAGGCTAATTCTGGCCGATTCCCCTAAGATTTTCGAGAAAAACGCACCAATTCGCTTATACGCCGATGATGCGGTTTTACTCTCCTGTACTCCTATCGGACTACAGTGCCTTATTAACAATTTTAAATTATTTATCGACAAAAGGAAGCTTCTTATAAATAAAACGAAAACATTCATTATGGCATGTGGTAAGCACCCCAAATTGACCAGGCCCTTTTATATTGATGATTCTAGGGTTCAGGTGATCAATTTGTTTTGTTATTTGGGAGTGACTTTCTCAGGGAATGGAACCTGGGTCCATGAACATGCCAATGTTAGGTCTAAAATGTCGAGGAATGTCAATGGTATATTTAGATTTGCAGCTAAATTAGGAAATCGTAGACCAAAGGATATGGTGGATATTTTTAAGGCTAGGTGTGTGACAGCAGCTTTATATGGGGCAGGACTTTGGGGATATTGTACAAAAAATTCCCTACTAACTGAAGAGAACCTGTTCCTTAAACGTTTATTATGTGTCCCGCCCTCTGCCTCTACTGAATTAATCCATAATGAGGTAGGTCTATACTATATCTCAGACCTAGCGGCTATGCGCCCTCTCCTCCTTTGGAAATCCATATGGAGTAAGGAAGAGACGGACTTCACACAAACCTTAATTCGAGATTGTCTAAGGTTAGATAATCGCAATAAAATACCGTGGATTAAATATGTTTGTTATTGGTTTGCTTGCTTATTTAAATGTGATATACGTTTGGACCCATGCCTACAGATTCTATATCAAAATCCCAGATTAAAATAGTTTTCTTGGAGGCGAAAAGGGCATCTCGTTCCTGTATAATTGAGAAACAATCGACAGTGATATACTACCGGCAACTGGAACTTGTAAAGGGTTTCCAATCGTATGTAACTTTTGTAACAAATGTTTCCCATAGATATGTATTGACACGCCTAAGATTAGGCATAGCCCATCACTTGGTAGCTTTTACTAAAATGAAACCGAGCACCACCATTCAGTGCCCATGTGATGGAGCTTCTCAGCAAAGTTGCTTCCATATTTTACTTTCTTGTAAATTCTATTCGAATGTTATAATTTTTTATTTAAACCTATCTTTTTAAAGTATAATATCAGATCCCCGCAGGATGCCATGAACCTGCTTATCGGTATGGAGGATCCAGGACTGTGTTTCCACCTAGCATCATTTTTATTAAAGGCTATTAATATCAGGAAATCAATTGTTATTAACCAGTGATTGTATTTTTAAGGGCATACTGGATTGTGTATCATTTTGTATTTTGCACATTGCGCTTTATGATGTTCCCTGTTGGACTTTGACTCTGGAATCTTAGTCAAACTCATGAAAGGCTATCTTTTGCACAAATTGTATAACGAATTTGTGTCCGTCGCTTTTTATGGATGTTTTATATGGATGTAGTTACCTAAATTGATGGTATTTTCCTTTTGTATGTTTGAACTTCTGTTATGCTGTATGGCTGATTAATTCAACAGAATAAAGCTTTTAAACTGAACTACTGGAAGATTCCTCCTCTACAATGGTGGACTTAAGAGACGTGCATCATAGGCTGCCCTTAAGCTGTGAAAGCAACCCCTGCTTATTACACCTGGTCACCTCCCACCATACTGCGATCCAAGTAAAGTTGCTAATACTTTATTTTTCAGTTAATCACCTTTTCCATTTTCACGATTCTAATCGGAAAAAAAGCTCAAATAGCAAAGATTGTCTCGATTGTTCTAAAACCTATCCAACATGTCCCCCTTTACCCATCTTCAACCAATATTGGTCAAGTCGGCCAAGGGCATTTTCATTAATTTAGTCCCCATTTAATCGCACTACTTCGATAGCATAACTGTTTCCACTCCCCCATTACATATTGCTTACCAATATGTATATCTTTGTATTCTGGTCAACATCGAATTCCTGATAGTGTTCTCCTTGCCCAAACCCACCTTTCCTGCACTGTATGAATTAAAATAGTTACACTTCTCAAAATGCTTTATAGATTGTTTCATCATTGGTCAGCGAATAATGGGACATTGTTTGCGTACAAGCCATTACAATTAAAAATTATATTAACTTAATAGTTTAGGATGCTTTTAAGTGGAGACACGAAGATATATATTTTAAAGTTTTTTTATTTTGTTACAGTCAAATCTATAATCCCAACACAATTTCGCCATCAATCCTATGACTGTACTTTAAACATGACTGGATCAGCCTACGTTCATCAACAGAGGTGCGTTCATAAAGAGTTCTTAGAGACCTCCCATGGAATAGAAATACTTCAGATTTCCATTTCCCCTTCAATTGTTGGCCTCTCACCACTTACAGCTGCTCGCACGAGAGCGCCACAAAAGGCATGTTAGCGGCACGCGCCGCGCTGCATATTGAATGTTCAGTGGGAGCTGCGCTCAAGAGCGGCTTCCTTTGTACAATATCCGTACAGGAGCCCGCCATGTTACACCCACCGCGAGATAAAGTGCTATTTAAAGTTAATCTCTACAGGCTTAGCCACGCGCCGCGGGAGGTTTCACGTTTCCCCTTCCGAGCTCTGCAAGTGGGTTTCCATTTCATTTTACGGAGATAACCAGGAAACGAGAGTCTTAGAGCGGTGGCTTCACGACATTGTGACTGGTAAATTAAAGAAAAAATACAACTTAAATCGATATTTGGGGCAGGCAAAACGTGACGGGATGCACTTACTGCCAGGGCCTTTGAAAGCTTGGTTCTGAAGTCGTTTAGGACAATAGCAACAATATCCTGGTGCGGGACGTAGGCAAAGCCTTTCCGAAGGAAGACTTTTCTTGGGCGAACCAAATCGAGCGCATCCTGGAAAGGAACCTACAAAGAAAAGAAAGCAATATTAGAAACGACTCAAACATGTCATTTCCACCCGCTTCTGGTTCAGACAGAAAGTGGACTTTTTAAGCTTTAGCAAGGAACCCCTGCTACTTATTATTTGACAATATCGCACTGTCACAAAGCAGTATTCCATCTAAAACGTTTTAAATGTTAGGCTAGTCTTTGATGGCAAAATAAAAGCTCTTTATGCAGGGACGGTCTACACGACAAGGAGAGAGTCCTTCTATCAATGTTATTGGGTAAACAAATTATAGAAACACTTCCCTAAGAAAAGAAGCGTTTCAAAGTAGCACGGCGCTGTAAACGAGACCCATTCCTCTTGTTTTACTGTCAGAGCCTGAATAGCAAACTCAAAACAAGCATTTACAATGCAACGGTTTCGCCTTTGGAAAAGTTAGAGCTATTGGCATTGTAAATGACAAAATTTGTTTTTATGTGTTGGTTTTGAAAACAGATAAATAAATGGCATTGTCATTTAAATTGCCAATAGCTTAATCTCTCGTAAATGTGAGACCTATTGTACCCTACGGACGAGCTCAGCAGACAGCAATTACTACCACATACACACACCCAGAGCCAGCCACACACACCCAGAGCCAGCCACACACACACCCAGAGCCCCCCCACACACACACCCAGAGCCCCCCCACACACACACCCAGAGCCCCACACACACACACACACATCCAGAGCCCCACACACACACACACACACCCACTGGAGCAGTCACACACACCCACTGGAGCAGTCACACACACCCACTGGAGCAGTCACACACACCCACTGGAGCAGTCACACACACCCACTGGAGCAGTCACACACACCCACTGGAGCAGTCACACACACACTCTGGAGCAGTCACACACACACTCTGGAGCAGTCACACACACACTCTGGAGCAGTCACACACACACTCTGGAGCAGTCACACACACACTCTGGAGCAGTCACACACACACTCTGGAGCAGTCACACACACACTGACGCTCTCAGTAGCGGTCGCTCCCCAACCTCCCTGCTCTAATCCTGGCATCGTTTGGCTCCCTGATTCACTCCTGATATCGTTAGGCTGCGTGCATTGCCCTCATCAGATAAGTATTGTTGGGCTGATTGCTGTGTACAATCGCGCTATTTTGCGATAAGCCCTGCCAAATTGATTTAATATTCATATTCTCTGCGCTCGCTGTGTTGCTCTTAGCCATACGTTTGTGCTCTGAATACTTCTAGCGCTTTACTGAATTGTGCTTTGGATATTTGTAGCGCTTTGTAGAATAATTGTACACACACTGGAGCAGTCACACGCACACACTGGAGCAGTCACACGCACACACTGGAGCAGTCACACGCACACACTCTGGAGCAGTCACACGCACACACTCTGGAGCAGTCACACGCACACACTCTGGAGCAGTCACACGCACACACTCTGGAGCAGTCACACGCACACACACTGGAGCAGTCACACGCACACACACTGGAGCAGTCACATACACACACACACACACACACTGGAGCAGTCACATACACACACACACACACTGGAGCAGTCACATACACACACACACACTGGAGCAGTCACATACACACACACACACACACTGGAGCAGGCACATACACACACACACACACACTGGAGCAGTAACATACACACATACACACACAGCTTGGAGCAGTCACACACACACACTGGAGCAGTTGTGTGGCCCCCAGAGCTCTCATTGGGTGCACTGTCTCCTTCTCTTGCGTTTCCCTGCAGCCATGGGTGCTTCAGACCCTAGTGTGTGGCTCAGTGGCTCCCACAATGCATTTAGGTTGCTTTTTATCCCCTAACACGGCCTGCAAAACTTACGTCTCCTCCTTCCCCGCCCGAGGCCCTCTGTACCTGCCCGCCCCATTCCGAGTGCTCCGTCTGCGCTCCGACTCGAGCCCGAGGCTTCGACAGGCCTAGGTGGCGTTCTATCACACAGAGGCGAGTCCGGTCGTGGGAACAGTGCACAATCCAGTGCACAGCGTGCAGGGATGCCGCCACATCACCCCAGTTCCGCCACCCCTCCTCAGAGCCAGCGCATTACCTGTTGTTGTGTTCATTCTTCCCTCGGGTGTCGGCGGGTGGCTCTGACTCAGTCGACCCCTTGCAGCGGGCCGCTCACGTCTCCTGTTCACGCGCCCGCCCCTTCGGCCACCGGGGCGCTTCTGTGCCTCAAGCCTCCGCCAGCAGCCCCCAGGCCCGCGCCACCCAGGCCCTGGAAAGCGTGGAGAAGCTCAGGGACCGGCCATTCAATTCCTGCAATAGAGCAAGAAGGCAAGAGGGGGAGAAGGCGGGTGAGGGGGCGTGCACGCATTACACGGCGCAGCCTCCCCGCGGCCCGGGGGTGGGAGGCAGATTTAACCCTCTGCGCACCGACAGCTCCGTGCAACTGGTGAAATTGTTTTCTTCACAGCGCCTGAGCCCGGGAGCGGTGGTAGTAACACCAGTGGCGGCTGGTGGATTTTGAAAGTGGTGGGGTGAAAAATGTTGTACCTTAATGTAATAAGCGAGCAAGCGAAGCGAGCATGCCGAACTGAAAAAGGAGGGTGTGGGGGGAAATTTTGAGAAAAAATGGATTCAAATGGTGGGTTTTACACCACATATTTACTGCAAATTGTTGAAACAAGGGGGATTCAAATATAGCATTTTTAAAGCACAACTGTGAAGAAAACATTACAATCAAATCAAAAATAGTGAGACAAACATAAAATGCTGCTCTGCAGGTCTGTTTTTTTAGTGTACTCATGTGCTTCCTTAGGCTCTGTACTGGGAACAGATAGGAAAAGGAAAACTGAACATACTTTAGAATGTAAATAGGATGCTGTAAATATGTGCGGTACATCCTTTATTACAAGAAACGTCTATATAGATGATTGTTTCACATAATATATTTTACTTTGGGAGGCACACAGGGCTGTCTTCATAGATGAATTTTATGATCTTTTCATCCATCCAATACATGCACACCACCCTTATAACAGACTTCACCTCGATGACAGTTCTAGCTAAAAAAAAAAAAAGCACCCACGTCAACCGTATCAGTACAATGTGTTTAATTGCTCAAATGCGGTTGGTGTTAAACTATATTTCGTAATCACTGCAATTCGACCTCAGCCTAACACTTCCCCACAGTTCTCTCACCCGTCCTCTGTATTCAGAGACCCTAAAACAGAAAATTACGGGTCAAGCTAAAAAGTAACAGAAGGGCAGTGTGTCGGCCTGAAGGACGCCAAGTGCAGCACTGTACCTGGCGCAAGCAGCCTTATATATTGCAACATACAATGCACAGATGTATTAAATGTGTTAAATGAATCCGAGCAGCAGGGGGCCTGTCAGACCCAAAACCTCGGGTGACACACATTTTAACATTGGAGCTCCCCCAAACATGAGCCAGAGGCTTGTCAGACCCCAAACCTTGGGTGACACACATTTCAACATTGGTGCCCCCCTAAACCTCTGTGGCCTCTGAAGAAGTCACTTAATAAAAGCAGTACATTATTATATAATCATACACTCGTTTCGAATTTGCGTACTCTCTCTGCATGCAGCAGGATTTGGCGCATATTAATATTTGAATAATGTTTATGCCTAAATAAAATACCTCGCTGCGTGGGAAAAGTAGAAATTAATGACCGTTTGACGTTCTTAGCAGACCTGGCTGTGTCTCAATACGGTTTTCTAAAGCATGATTTGTCTTGCACTCGGGTACAGAGGCGCTTCCTAAAGGCATCGACCCACACACATACACACACGCAGAAGAGAGTGCAGGAGAGACAGCTTCAGACGACAGAGCAACAGGAAACTTTTCAAGGACCAGGAAACTTTTCAAGGACCGTGGGAGGGAGCATTTATTAAGGAGAAAGGGAGAGGGCATGGGGTTAAACTGCAGGGGAGAGTTCTCTAAGAAAAACCAGCGGGACCCTACAGGGAGCAGTGGGCAGTTCACCAGAAAACACCACAAGAATAGTGGATGAAGCCTAGAGGGAGGAGAAGAAAGGAGGGCTCAGGGAAAAATCACCAGGAAACACAACAGGCAATATGGGGGATTTGAGAGCGAGGAGCAGGCACGAGTCAACAGGGGAGATCACTAAGAAAAGAGACAGGAACAAGGAGAATAACAGAAGGGAGTGACGGGCAAGAGTGCAGAAGACTGTTCTACCATAGCTGCCACATGAGCGCTGGGGGAATCTGAAGATAAATTACACCGCGGTTTTTAGAATAACCAGCCTTTGCACATATTGGCACAGTTCAGCAATCACAGCAAGCCTGTCTAATTGCAAGCAGTGCAGGGCCAACCTGCAACAGTTTAGAACTAAATAACTAAGCTGTCTTTAATCAGCGGCTGAGGTCAATTTAAGCTAGAGGAAAAAAGGCAGGTTCTCAATGAAAACTGGAGTCTGCTGTCAAACTGCCGGTATGTTATGGAAAAGAATATAATACAATTATACAAAGTACGTAGCTTTCTTTCCCCCGTAGACAACTGTTGAAAATGCCAATAAACTGAAGCACTGTTAGGAAAGGGAAATCGGGACGCGAAATGTGCTGCCTCGGATAAGAAATACAGGAGCTGAGAAAGGCAGACGACATAAACAGTCACAGCTTGCAATACTCGCGGGGGAGGGGTTGGGGGGGATTTGGTGGGGAAGCGCTGGAATGAGAGGCCGGGGGCATTAAAAAGAAAAGTTAAAAAAAAAAAGAAAACTTACCTGACTGCCGACTTGGGTCCGACCGCGCCGCATCTGCTGTCCCCTCCTGGGACAGGGTCCGCGTTGGCGCCTTCCGTTTAGTGGCTGGTGACAACAGCAACCCCTCTTCGCCAATCCAGAAGCGGCGCCTTCTCCTGAGCAGAGGGGAGAGCAGTGAGGGCGTGTACCCTTCAGAGTCTCTCTCTTGCCTGTTTTCGCTGATGGGCACAGCTGACTCGAGTTGCACGAACGGGAGGGGGGCGGGAGAGAACACGGACGACGGGAGGGGGGGCGGGAGAGAACACGGACGACGGGAGGGGACACGGACGACGGGAGGGGGGCGGGAGAGGACACGGACGGCGGGAGGGGGGCGGGAGAGGACACGGACGGCGGGAGAGGACACGGACGACGGGAGGGGGCGGGAGAGGACACGGACGGCGGGAAAGGGGAGGGAACAGGAAAAAACGTAACTCCGCCCTGGGAAAAAATCTCGGGAACGCCCCCGAATCTGGTCCGGCCTTGACGGACAGATCCGGCACTCAATGGCTAGCCTCCATTTATGGAGCTAGCCAATGAGAGCCGGGGGACGTTCCCGAAGTGCTTATTGTCGACATAGGATTTCACCTGCGCTGAAAGGCTGCGCAGCAGCCTTCGGCAGGCGAAACCCAAAAATACTATGCAGAGCGCCAAGGCAGAGAAGATGAGAACGCGTACTCCAGGCACACGACATGGATTTTGTATTTTGTTTTATTTATTATTATAACGCTCTGTCATGTTTTGAAGTAACGGCCCGGAGAATTAACACACCGACGCCAATGTTTTTTTAGGGCTCGCCTGCTGATGCGCATGCGCATAGCTGGCGAGCTCTATTGTGGCTTAAACAGAGCTTAACAATCTCGGCGATTTGTTGCAGTGCCCGAGAAAAAGCTCGTGCACATCAAAGCCACCAGCACATCAAAGCCCCCCTCCCACAGGCATCTCTGCTTCCCCCAGCCAGCATTTCTCCTCCCCTAATTATTCACTGCACGGCCGGCGGCAACATCAAAGGCTGCTGCTGCCCTGACTCGCATTTCTCCTCCCTCCTCCCCTTTTACTGCCCAGGCCGGCCGTACTTTCACTTTACACGGCACCCAGGCCCTGTCTGCTGTTTATTTTAACATGGCAGCTTTTATGTTTGCGGCATAGGGTTATGCTAAGACCTGGGTCCTTGCACAGGTTCACTTTTTTCAAACTTTTCCCAAGGCATAGGGTTGTGCTAAGACCTGGGTCCTTGCACAGGTTCACTTTTTTCAAACTTTTCCCAACATGGTGATTCTGAAAGCACAATTATTTTTATCTCATTAAATGCGGCATCATTACGTTTAAAGGGACACTATTTCAGACTTTATCTAGATTTGGTCACCAGGAGACGCTGTTTGACTGATGATGCACGTGAAAGATGCTGCAGGTATTCTTTGTGATCTGATGATGCTGCTCAACAGTGAGCTTTAAAGCCTGAGTCCGAGATAGTTAACGCTGTAAAATTGTGCAGACTAGTGCTATTTGAATATTTATTTGTGTTGTCCTGTTTTACTCATCCTATTTATTGTAACATATGGCATTGATGCTGTACGCTTAGATACTCTTTCCCTATCTCGATTCCTACTTTGTGGTGTGTTTGCGTGATTAACATTCTTAATAAAAACAAATGCCTAAAACAGCTGATTTCATCTAATGAATAATAGCAGGTCTGCAAACATTATAATAGTTTAGTGAGCTTTTCTCTTCCGTTGTCTGCCTTCCCTTTTGCGTAATTGTTATTTGTTGATTCATGACTTCTTAGGCAGTTGACTGAGTGACTTTAAATAGTGTACTAGTTAAACACCTAATAGGTTCAAAGCGCTTTCTGTCTCACGCGCGAAGGGTAAACAGGCTCCAGCGGTATCACTTCACATGTGCTCTGAGAAGAGCTCTACAGTTTTTTTGCCTTAACTCATTGCACGGAAAGTGGGACAGTTCACAGTTAGCGAATTTGCGCTCTTGAACCTGAACAGCCCCCCCATTGCGGACCTTTTTATTAATCAATTTTGAAAAACGTCAACACCGAAATTCTTTTTTTTTTTAATGTATTGAAGTTTCTGTTTTTATTTCATATTTCCTTACCCTGCTCAGTTTTAATATTGGGATTGTAAAATGTTCTCTGGCTTTATGTATGTTTACATCTTAGTTGAAAATGTTCATATTTTGACCCTTTAAACCTATCATTCGACGTAGCATTTACCATTTCCTTGTCTTTTGGATGCAGCAAATGTTCATTTAGGAAATCCTCCATTGCCTTCAATTTGCGCTTTCTGTTTTATCAAGCGTGATGTTGCTTCTTATCCTGTGAATTGATGTGGTGTGCCCACCCCCATATCGACTCCTGTCCAGTAAGGTCTACATTCCAGAGCGGTGTCATTCTTGCCTTCCTTCACCCTCTGTCAATTCGGGTTCTCTGCCCACAGTTGGCATGGATCAGACACATTTTTATTTAAAGGATTGTTTGTGCCCCGTCTATCTTTTATCATTTTAACTGCTTTGTCTCCTTGCCTTGTTCTTTCTCCAATCCTCTCTGTCAGTGTTTCACACATTTCCACTCTCTTATCTTTCATTGTCTAGCTGAATCGCCCTCTCACTTTATCTCTGCACTATCTCCATTATTTCCACCTAGCCTTCCTTCCCCGGCTCGTGTCTTCCCCCTGCCCTCTCTTTCATATCTCCCGCTCTGTTTCACTCTCCTCCATTTACCTCACGGTCTCCCGCTCTCTACCTCTCCCTCTCTTGACAGCTCGTTCTGTTACGCTCTTTTTCTTTCTCTTCTTCACTGTCGCTGTCGGCCTTTCCTCCTGTTTACTTTTAATTCAATTGTGCATCTCGGGCCGTTTCATCCTTGCTTCTGTGTCCCGCCACATCCCTCCTCACTCACTCTCATTTTTTTTTATTTTTTCACCCACCCATTCTCACCTGCCCTCCGCAGCACACAGCATGTTTCCTTTCATCAACCGGGCGCCTGCTGTGTTTTATCTTTTCAAATGGCAGCCGCGCATTTTCTCACAGCTCTCGCCAGTGCAGGAGTGGATTTGTGCCCTTCACCCTCCTAGCTGTGTCTGTTTCGGGAACCCAACTGCCTCGCGGCGCACCGCAGCTCCCCTTCCCACTTGCTTTTTAAAGTTTCTTGTTTGTTGCACGGGCATTAAATATGTAGGCACAAAGAACATTCAACGCTGCCTATGTGGAGCTTACACCGGGAAGGCTTTGGCAAGGGGCTGGGAAGATGGTAAAACTCACTTTCATGCCGGACAAACATGGGGGCTCCATAACAGGGAAGTTTCCAGCAACTGATAAGACGCAATAACATGGCTATCAAGTCAAGCACAAATACCTCATAAATCATATGCTTGTCTCTGGGAAGTGCATACCTTAGCTGCCCTCAAACCAAGAACTGGTTAAAAAGGTGCAAATAAAAAAAAGGTTGAGAGATTTTTTTAAAAGGCTTTTAAAAAGTGAAAAATAACTCTCCCCCCTCTTTTCTCACTCTCCTCAACCTCCCCTCCCCCCTCTCTTCTCACTCACCCCTCATTCTCTCCCCTTTCTCCCCTCGCCTCTCCCCTCTCCTCACTCACCCCTCTCCTCACCCACCCCTCTCCCCATCTCACCTCTTACCACTCACCACTACACTCCCTCTCCAATCCCTCTGTCTCCTCACTCACCCCTCTCTCGCCTCTCTCCCCTCTCCTCACTCTCTCCAGGCCTGACTCTCTCCTCCACTCTCACCACTCTCCCCTCTCACCACCACTCTCCCCTCTCACCACCACTCTCCCCTCTCACCACCACTCTCCCCTCTCACCACCACTCTCCCCTCTCACCACCACTCTGCCCTCTCACCACCACTCTGCCCTCTCACCACTCTGCCCTTTCACCACTCTGCCCTCTCACCACTCTGCCCTATAACAACTATCTTCTCTCATCTCACCTCACCAGTATGCACTCTCACCACTCTCCCCTCTCACCATCACTCTCCCCTCCCTTCTCTTTTTCCCCTCACTCCTCACTCTCCCCTCCCCCTCTATCCCCACTCTACCCTCCCTCTCACCACTCTCCTCCCTCTCACCACTCTCCACCCTCTCACCACTCTCCCGTCTCCTCTCTCTCCCCTCCCCACACTCTTCCTTCTCTCTCCTCTACCCTCTCTGCTCTCTCTCCACACTCTCCTCCCTTTCTCCCCTCTTTCCTCACTCTCCCTTCCCCTCTCCCATCTCTCCTCAAGGTACACACGATTGTCAATGAGCACTAACACAGCATCATTTATACCATTCCGGCATTAGTCAACACCACTAGTTTTTCCCGGTTGTTCTCATCTTCATCTCCCCCATGGTTACTCCTTTCCCAGGTCTATCTCCATTGCTCTGCTTTCCACCTCTCATGCCTCTCTCCCAAACTCATCTTCTCCCTTTCTATACTCAACTCTCTCCCTTTCTATACTCTCAGACTCCCTCTCCTGCTTCTCTCTCTTGGGCTCCCTGTCCGTACTTCTCGCCCCTGATACACTCTGTCTCCCTCTCCATGCTTCTGTCCTCTGCTGCACTCTCAGGCTCCCTGTCCGTGCATCTCACCCTTGCTTCACTCTTGGGCTCCCTCCCCGTGCTTCTCCTCCTTGCTGCACTCTCTGCTCCCTCTCTGTGCTTCTCTCCCCTGCTGCACTCTCGTGCTCTCTAGAGATGTGGCCTAACGACCAGAGCTGCCATCTAAGTCACAAAAATACAAAACATGTTGCATTCCAAATGCTATAGGTGTCACATTTGCGAAAGTTATAACTATTGGCATTGTAAATGACAAAGCTATCCATTTAGCTATTTTAAAAACCAACACATAAATAAAATATTAGTCATTTACAAGACCAATAGCTCCAACTTTTCTAATGCGAGACCTATTGCATTTCCAATGCTTGTTTTACTAGTCTATTTATTAGTGAAATCCTTTCTATCCCTGGCGTTCGTCCCCTTCTGGGTTAGCTTGTCCCCACCCCTAAGGTCCCTGCCTTTTCTCTTACCAGGGTTGAGTGGGTTCCCCTGTTTCTGCCCACACTTCCTGTCCAGTCCCTGGGTAGGGAGTCGAGTCCAGTGATCTGGTGAGGATCCGGCTTGCTGGGCCCGAATGTCCCCACGACAGGCTTGTCAGCCAACGTTTAACAGTGTTACAAATGCTCGTATTATATATGCTATTCGACCATTTACAGCCGCCTGTATGACATGTCTATTTCATACGACACTGAATAGGTTCACAACAGATACAGGGGAAAGCAGCCTTCACAAGAAACCCAGATCAAGTCGCGCATCAAAGTGGAAGACATGTGGCCTTCTGGCTAGAAGTAATGGCTGAGAGTGCTGCCTTAGTGGTCCAAATCCAGCCCCTAAGCCTGGGCCCTTGGAAATTAAATCTGGTGAACTGAAGGAGAAAATCCACGCAGACTCCCGGCATCTGTTTTTATCAACGCATCGCTACAAACTTAAATGCATCACCGCTGCAAGCACTGGAAAATGGTTCGCGATCATCATATCAACCACTGCTATCACCGCAGGCCCCAGCTTTCCCTCACAGCACATCAGAAAAACCACTGCAGCTGAGTTTCAAGCACTGCATCACCAAAGTCTGTGATGCACCCCTCCAACTTTGACGCAGCGCCTGCTTCACAGCTGTGGAGTCGATGCAGCGCATCTACATTTTCGACACATCGTTCTTGGGCACCGATTCTTCATCGACATTGCCAAGCAATAAGGAACCAAGGCCACGTGTCTGGAGACTTTTGCATCACATCCCCTGGCAGTAAGGAACCAATGAATCACATCCCCTGGCAGTAAGGAACCAATGTATCACCTCCCCTAGGAGTAAGGATCTGATGCATAGCCCTGCTTTACCGGTGCCTCACTTCCCCGGTTTCGTCTTTGAATTTTCATACATCCAAGGTACTTTGTGCTAAAAGTGAGGCATCCATATATTTCTATGGACTGAACTAATTTAACCTCTGAAAAGTGATATCTGGTGTGGACTTCTTTTGTAGTGTTTTCACTACTTGCGCATTGTTTCTGAGACAGGTCTAACTGCTCGTGCCCAGCTACCAAAGGGGTGACCAGGGATTACCTTAAAGTGTTTAATCCCCTTACTCTGATTAGAGTAAGGGTCCCTATTTGTTCAGGATGCAAACCACTGCCAACTAGAGACCCTATTTCTAACAGTGAGGTTTGTATCCAGGATGAGGCCTACGTTCCTAGCCTGGATAATTGGGGGTGGGTCTTGGTCAGAGTTCGGTGGGCCACCAGGTGGCGTTCCAAAGATGAGTGCTAATTCCTAAAGATAAGCACTTCAGTTTTGTCGGTGTGAAGCTTGAGCCAGTTTTCTTTCATCCAATTGGCCATGCTGATCATGCATTGATTAAAGTTTATCTTGATGGTGTCATCTGAGTTGGAAAATATGAGCTGGGTGTCATCAGCGTATGAGAGGATGTTGATTTAGTGAAATCTGATGATGTGATGTTAGCCAGAGAAGTTGGAAGTTGATTAGTACAGAAAGAACCAGGACGCAGCTTGAGATAGTACAACTCCTTTAATGGCCATCCACTCTCCTCACTGAAAACCCTTCCCAACATTCTATCACAAGCTTCACAGCGGAAAGTACCAACATGGGTCAGGGAGCAGGGGTGGACGGAATGAACCACTGGTTGCAACACATCTCCCTTCCTAATAATAAGTACCCAGCGGAACGAGCAAATAGGAAGAGTTGACACACAAGGGGAGACAACTGAACAAGAAGGATTCTGCAATAAAAAACGGGTTAAGGCTGCACTTTTACAATGTGGTCAAAACTCCACCATTGACCATTTTCAAACTGTACAACATTTTTTAACACTTTTACAATCCTACTGGGGGAATAGAACTTGCTGATGTCAGTTCCTAATTTGGTGTTCCTTTTGGCTTGCGCCATGTCTCCCACTTCCCACCTTTGAGACTTCACACCATGTTTCTTATCGTACCACTGTTTGTACTTATCTTGATGTTGTTTGACCTTCTCTCCTGCCTCCTCCCAATCTACATCCCTGACATCACCCCCATTTAACCAGCAGGGGTTAAACTTGGTACTAGGCTCCCTTCCACGTAAAGACACAAAAGGAGAGACCCCAGTTACTTTATTGGGCGCCGTGTGGTAGGCCCACAAACATTCTCTCAAGCAATTCTCAACATCTTGCCCATTAACAATGGCCAGCTGGATATTCTCTTTGATGACCCTGTTTGCTCTCTCCACCATGCCATTAGCTTTTGGACAGTAGAGAGCTGTGGTCTCATGTTTGATTCCTGAAATCTCCAGAAAATTCTGCATTTCCTCAGAGGTGAACTGTACCCCATTGTCAGTAACTAAAATGGAAGGTATACCTTCTTCACAAAATACTTCTTTCAGGAATTGAATTACAGCTCTGGTGTTGATGTTGTGCACAAATTTTTGCTTCACCCAGTGAGAGGTGTAGTCAATCAGAACCAACATGAACTTTTTCTGTACACCCAGCATTTGCATGGGTCCAATGATGTCTAATGCCAACTTGCTCCATGGCTTGGTTAGAACCTCTACTGGAGAGAGTGGGGCCTTGTGTATAGTTTTGGACTTGTCGCTCTTGGCACATGCTCCACATTCCTTCACAGCTTCCTCAGTCATGTTGTCCATTTTGGGAAACCAGAAATTCATTCTCACTCTAGCTTTAGTGGCGCTACGCCCAAGGTGGCCTTCGTGCGCCAAGTCTATGACTCTCTTCCGTAATTCCCTGGGCGGAATTACCCTGTTATTTCGGTACACTTTCCCTCCAATGGCACTCAATTCATTCCGTACTTCCCAGAACTCTTCTAGCTCAGCACCAACGTCCTTTTTCTTATTGGGCCATCCTCCTTTGATCTGCTCCATTAGCGCCTTAAGTTCATTGTCTTTCCTCATACTGTCTTCCCATTCTTTCTCAGTGATGGCAGGAAAATTCATCATCATTATAGGGCTGTCTAGAGCCTCCTCGGGTCCTTCTTCCTCTGGCAGCGGTGATCTCGAAAGGAAATCAGCAATAATATTTTCTTTGCCTGGCACATGTTCGACCTTGAAATTATAATGTTCTAATCCTAGAATCCACCTGCTGATGCGTGGAGTACAATTTTCCAAGCCTCTCACCGAAAATACATATACGAGGGGCTTGTGATCCGTTCGTATCGTGAACCTCACCCCCCATAAAAAAAACTTAAAATGCCTGACCGCCCAAAAGCACGCCAGGGCTTCTCGTTCAATTACAGAGTAGTTTCTCTCCGGGGAAGAAAGGCTCCTGGACGCATAGGCAATTACCTTTTCTTCACTACCATCCTTCTGCACTAAAGTGGCACCTAACCCATAGTTTGATGCATCTGTTGCGAGAATGGTTTTTTTGGTTGGATCAAAAGTACCCAGAGCAGGGGAGTTGATCAGATCCTCCTTTAGTGCATTAGCTACAGCCTCTTGTTCTTCACTCCACACAAAGTTCTTGTCTTTTTTTAACATTTGTCTCATTGGCTCACACTTTGTTGCGAAATTGTCCACATACTTCGACATGTACTCCATAAGCCCTAAAAAGGATTTAAGTTCTTCCTTGTTACGTGGACTCGGAGCCTCCTTCACTGCACAAATTAAACTTCCTTTTGGTCTGAAACCTTGTCCTGTGATGGAATGACCCAGGTATTCAACTTGTTCCACCTTGATCCTGCACTTTTCCTTTTTTACAGTTAGCCCTGCATCCATGAGTTTTCTGAAAACCTGCCTTAGGACATTATCATGTTCTTCTGAGTCTTTACCATAAACCAAAATGTCATCTTGAAAACACATGGTATGTTCTACTCCTTCAAGGATTTTCTGCATGACCCTTTGGAAGATGGCTGCCGCTGACGCAAGTCCAAACGGCATTCTTTTGAACATAAAAGCTCCAAACGGCGTAATAAACGCCGTGAGTGGTCTTGAATCCGGATGTAATTCAATCTGGTGGTACGCCATGGATAAATCTATAACACTGAAATATTTTGCAGGGCCCATGGTGCTTAGCATCTCATTTATGACTGGCAAAGGGTGTCTCTCCACCCAGATACAGTCATTTAAACTGCGTAAATCCACACAGAGGCGGATACCTTCCCCATTGGATTTGGCTGCGAGAACAATAGGGGCCAACCACTCAGAACAACTCACTGGCTGAATAATATCTAAATCACACAGCTTGCGCAATTCATTTTCTAGTGGTTCTTTAAGCTTGAGGGGCACAGTGCGCAGACCATGCACCATGGGTTTGGCATTAGATTTTAGCTTAATCCTATGCTGGAAGTTGTGCAGGCATCATAGCTCCTCTTTGAAAAGTGGGTAGAATTCATCACAGATCTTTTCATTTCCTGGAACATTTTCAGTAAGCAAAACCTGTTCTGGACTATTGGGGTCCAATATGATTCCCAACTCTTTCTGGTGCACCCACCCCAACAGGTTAGAACCAGACTTGACTACATATATTGTCCCATAAGTTTTCCTATCTTTGAATTGAATCTGCGCCTCCTTCATTCCCAGCAGGGGTATATTGCCCTTATTGTAACCTGAAGGGGAAATATCAGGATTCTTAAGGTCACTAATCTTACTTCCCCCCAAGGAAACATAGTCATCCTTATTAATCAAGGTGAAAGGAGAACAAGAATCAGCAAACATTTCAATACATTCATCATTAATTAATACATCACATTTAGGATAAATGGAATTCACAGTGTCATCAATATCCTTCACTTGCAAGATAAACTTTTCTATTTTCTGTTCAATACATTTTACTTCTCTATTTGTACCCTTTTCGGTTCCTCTTTCATTTTCTCTTGAGTGCAACTCGCCATCACGACACACCCTGGCAAAGTGCCCCCTTCTATTGCATTTCTTGCAAGTGACATACTTGGCGGGGCATTGAAAATAGGTGGCAACATGATTGTTACTGCCACACCGGTAACACTTGGGGCCCTTTTCTCTGTGTTCTACCTTGGTACTAGCGTTTTCCTTAAACTTCATTTTGTACACATCTAAACTCTCTTCAGAATCACTTATGGTAGCTACTACCTCCCTTTCTGGCCTCATCTCTTTGACACATCTTGCTGTATGCTCCACTGACTTAGCTATTTCAACAGCTTCTTTCAGCCCTGGATTCTTAGCCAACAACTTCTCCTGAATACGTGGATTATTGGTACACCTCACCAATTGATCTCTTATTAGGGAGTCGGTGAGATCCCCAAATTCACATAATTGAGTCAGTCCCCACAGAACAGCAATATAATTCTGTACTGAGTCCTGTTTCCCTAGACATCTTTTAAAGAATTTATGACGCTCCAGGACCACATTGATCCTATCACCAAAATGTTTCTCTAATTTCTCCATAGTCTGCACAAACACATCCACTTCCCCCACTGCATTAGCATCCTGCTCAGGTACAGGTAAATTTTCATATACTTTACGCCCTTGCACACCCAGATTGTGGAGTAATATATGTTGTTTCCTTATAGAGTTGAACCTCTGTCCCCCAATTGCTATAAGGTAAGACTCAAAAAGCTTCACTCATTCCTTCCAGCTTATCTCGGGTTGCCCTATGTCATTTAGGAAAGGCGGGGGTTGATTCATGCTTGCAGCTGCCATGGTGGTTAGGACAGATAAAACTAATCCCTAGTACTGAAAGTTAATATACAACCAGGTTAGAAACTCTTGGAAATGAACACAGCCCCCTTGAGACGAGACCAATCCTAAACAGTAGATCTTAACCGAATAATAAGTCACAGCAAATAAAGGAAATAGTGGGGAAAATGGAAGTTCAATAGCTTTGGACCTTTAAACCAGAGGTTTTATTCAAATGAGGCGAACTACCACAGTCAGACAACCTTTTCCACGCTGCGCAGTTCTTACTATTATTCACTTCCACGTAGTTTTCTCCTTGTCCAAGTTCTGTAGCATAGACTAACATCCGATGCAACTGGACCCAGAAAGGTTCTCAGACGAACACAGGCACTCGGACACTATTTCCTTTCCTCAGGAAGGGAAAATGATGAATGCGCAAAAGCCATAGGGAGACACTGCCCCCCAGATGAGGTGACTGCGGAAGAACTGACAAAAAAAAAAAACGAGCGGCAATATTCACTGAACCGCCGCGGGGCTGAGACACTGACTTCAGCAGACTCTTCACACCAGCCTTCCGTGGTCGAGGGCGAGCCAAGGTCGCTGAGGCGCCGCGCAGCCAAGACACTGCTCCTCCCGCAACACTCCTCACACCACACCTCTCCGGCAGCGAGGGCGGGACAAGTTCATCAAGGCGCTGCAGGGCTGAGACACTACCCCTGAGGCAAAGCTCCTCACAAAACCTCCTCCGGACGCCGACAGGAACAACTTCAACAGGGAGTCCTGTCACATAGGCGCAGTTCAGGGGCAGGAAATGTCACTCACCCATGCCGTAGACAGTGCTGCCAAAGAACATGGATTCCACAAAACTCAAGACGGACTCCCTGTTGGACCCGGCCTCATGGCGTGGTCCTACCGCTCCCGCATGGCGAGCCCAGGACGACATCAGCCCTCCACCCAGCATCGGGCAGCCCTTTTGCCAGACACTGCACGCCCCAACATTGCTGGTCCGGCCACCATCCCGGACCCCCACTACCGACCTGGCTCCATCGTGGGCCCCTCACGACATAAGCATGAGGCCGCGCCCGACTCCATCTTGGGCCCACCACGTCACGACCACGTGGCCTCTGCTCCGGCCCAGGCCCCAGCGAAGCCCAGACATCGAGGCACCAAGATCCACCCAGGTGGTCGAGTGGCCACTCGACAGATCCCGGAGAAAGGGGTGTTTCGATGGCCCTCCAGCCGTCCCCGGACGCCTGGTTTCGATCACCCTCCGGCCTCCCTGGGCGCTGGCTCCACCCCCCTGCCGGGTGTCTGGACACCATCATCCCGGCCCCTCTGACCCCCAGGCGCGAGGGTCCGGACATCAAAGGACTCCAGTCCTATATCTGGGCCAGCCCTGGATTAGGACGGGAGTTGTATCCTGGACTGGAAGCCCTGCTGACGCTGTCACGGCCGACACCAGACGAACTCATCTCCAGTAACCTGAACCATCTGAGAGCCTGCTGGCGCTGCCGCGGCCTACCTTGCTGAACCATCCGAGAGCTTGCTGGCGCTGCCGCGGCCTACCTTGCTGAACCATCTGAAGAGCCTGCTGGCGCTGCCGCGGCCCACCTTGCTGAACCATCCGAGAGCCTGCTGGCGCTGCCGCGGCCTACCTTGCTGAACCATCTGAGAGCCTGCTGGCGCTGCCGCGGCCTACCTAGCTGAACCATCTGAAAGCCTGCTGGCGCTGCCGCGGCTCGAACCTCTCGGAACCCCCCAGCTCGAGGATTGAGAGCTGTGCGTAGGGTATCCCTTCCTCCGCCCAGAACTAGACTGTCCCGCTACCTATCCCCCTTTCCGAGACTTTACGGATCCTTCGATCCATCTGTATATACTGCCAAGAACCAGCAACCTTCATTACTTATAAAAGCTTAAGAACTTGATCTCTTGCGTGGTGTCCGTTTGTAGTGTTGTGATTACTCGGCTGTACGATCCTCGGAGAGGGCCCTCATTCCGGAGGCCCCTCCGTAACGCTCGGCTACTTCTCGAAGGAGAGGTGGACCTAGGGGTGGTCAGTCAGACCTCTTCTGCCCCCCAGGGTCGCCTTTCTAACACTCCCACCGATGGCCGATGCTGTGACACCAAGAAACCTCCTCTGTCAACCGTCGATGTATTCGTCGTCGAGGCTTTCTCCACTGTAAGGTACGTTGACAGCAGGGTTCTATGGTGTGCTTCCCGTCCTGATTTCCAGCGCTCCCAAAAGTACAAAGGCTCCTTGACTTCCTACCGGCTTCTTATCCTTCGCAAGCACCAAAGTTAACGAAAGTCAGTACACAAAAAGGGAGCGATCACCATTCCAAATATCTTAACTTCAGATATGTGACCGTGTGGAGAGAGCACTCAAAGGGGAGATGGCCACAACTGTCCCCTGCACAGGTCCGTCGCCAGTGTTGGAAGTTGATTAGTACAGAAAGAACCAGGACGCAGCTTGAGATAGTACAACTCCTTTAATGGCCATCCACTCCCCTCACTGAAAACCCTTCCCAACATTCTATCACAAGCTTCACAGCGGAAAGTACTAACATGGGTCAGGGAGCAGGGGTGGACGGAATGAACCACTGGTTGCAACAGTGATGTTAGCCAGAGAAGTCATGTACATGTTGAAAAGTGTGGGGCTGAGTGATGATCCTTGTGGGACGCCGCAGATAAGGTCCTTGGGATTGGATGTGAATGATGTGAGCCTGACTGATTTTGTTCTTCCGGAAAGGATGGAAGCTATCCATGTGAGTGATGATCCTTGTATTTCCTCTGTGTGTATTCTGGCAATGAATGTGTGGTAGGAGACCGTACCGAAGTCAGCAGAGAGGTGGAGGAGGATGAGGGCAGTGGTCTGTCCACGGACGAGTATGTTATCTGTAGCAATGATGAGGGTTATTTCGGTGCTGTGGTAGTTTTGGAATGCTGACTGCGAGTTGTCCAGGAGTTTGTGGCATTCTAGGTGGTTAGTGTGTGGTGTTCTCAATAACTTTGTCTGGGAAGGAGATGGGTTGGTAGTTGCTGAGAACTTCAGGGTCGATGGAGGGTTTTTTGAGGAGTGTGGTGATTTTGGCGTGTTATCAACTATCTGGGAAGGTGGCTGTTTTGTGGGAAGTGTTGATGATGGAAGTCAGTGCAGCGATGATTGTGGCTCTTCCCAGGCTGTAGATATAGTGGGGGTAGGGAGAATGTGAGCACCACTAAGCGGACTGTCTTCATTATTGCTGCAGCGTCCCCTATGGATAAAGGGCTCAATGCTGTCAGTTGGTAGTGTTGGTAATCTTTGGTTGATGAGGTTAGCAGACTGGAAAGGTCAATGGGGGATGTCTGGTGTTCTAAGTTGCTGTAGATCGTAATGATTTTTTCGTGGAAGAAGTCAGAGAAGTTTTTGCAGATTTCTTGTGTAGGGATAATGGTGTTGGTTCTGGGTGTTGGGTTGGTGAATTCCTTAACAATGGTGAAAGGTTCCTTGTAGTCAATGGAGCTAGATTCGATTCTCAGTGTCAGGGTCTTTTTCTTGGTCTCTTTCACATGATGGTGATAGTGTCTAAGTACGGCCTTGTAAGTGTTTCCTCAGGTGGTTCTCCATTTCCTTTCAAGTTGTTTGCAAACTCTCTTGGACTCTCTGAGGTCAGTGTTGAATCAGCTAGCTTAGTCATTGGATCTTTTGGGTCCAGTGTTTTTCAGAGACACCAGGGAATCGGGGCAGGTGGTGATTCAATTGTTGAAGTTGTCTGAATCGATGAGGTCATTGGTGGGGTCTGAGTAGTGTGGTTGGAGGGCGCTGAGCCATTCCTTTTTTGTAACTTTCTCCCAGCAGCGGCCTGGGGCGTGGCTAGACTCTGAAGGGGTGGTTGGTGGCCCCGTTATGTGGAAGTGGATGACAGAGTCACTCGTCCATGTGAGTTATATGGTTGCCTTTAACCTTGTTGCTGGAGGAGAAGATGGGCTTGTGGGTGGGGCCTTGTACGTGCTGGATGAGGCCAATGTTCTGTAGACTTACAAGCAAGTCTGTGGAGTTTTCAAGATCAAAGTTAAGATCGCCAAGGAGTTGAAGTCTTTGGCGCACATGGCGGGTTTTGCAGTGCGGACGTTTCTGAAGGGGGCGCAAGGTCCTGGTGGCCGGTATGTGAGAGTGCCTTAGATAGTGGTTTTACTGTGTCTGAAGATAGAAATGCATGTGTTCCCTAAAAGTGGCATCTGGGTCAGTGTAAGATGTACACTTGATGGTATCTCCTTCCCAAATATGGAGGGAAAGTGTTCATCACTCGCCATTCCAGACGCATCAGATGATGAATGGCAGTGTTAAGGCCTGATACTGGAAAAAAGAAAACTCTGGCAGAGTAGCCAATGGGAAATGAGGGCTGAACCATTGACCACTCTATGCAAACTGTAGGCTGGTCCAACCTTTTAATGACAGCTAAACTGATCAACTGCGGAAGAAGGTTGTTACAAAGCCTATTTCCACTATGCGCCATTATGCCTTTTTTTTTTTTAATAAAGAATACCGGAGGCTGGCAGACAGGTAAAGATATCTGTAAGTGAGTCTTACAAAGTGCACAAAGGCCTTTTTTAGGAAAATAAGTTTTCTGGTAGCAAAATGTATCTGCCGGGCAATAACAAATAAATAATAAGTAAACAGGATGGGGGAGGCAAAGACCAATCCAGCTCCCCTCCACCCCCTCTCCCCCACCCGAGCATCAATAACAGGTAAAGTGTGAGCAGTGGGGATGTAAGAAGGGAACCAGCACACAGAGCAGAGTTAAGAAAGCGCATGCACTCAAAGCTGTTCCCTGAATGTAAACAGTGGAATGATACAACTCAATCATTGGGGTTGAGAAGAAGTTACACTGTCCAAGGGAGGGACAAAAAAAAACACAAGCTATTAAATAAGAAGCAAGTAAATAAGATTGACTAGAAAGTCAACCAATAAAGAGCAATGGGCAGATGCAAAGCCCACTCTAACTATTGGTAATGTACATAACAGGTATTTGACAGCTATCAAAGCTGTCTGTAGGAAAGAATACAAAAAGACTTCTGTTGAAATGAGAATGGGCCAAAGTACAAACAAATGACTTGAACATATTTATCTCAAAATACTTTAGTGTGTACACTACCAGCAGAGTACAGAAACAAAAGTGGATTTACTGTCTGCAACTTAAGGATCATACATTTGAAATATACTTCAAGGCAAAACTGCAACTCGGGCCATAGCTTAAGAATGAAACCGTTGTTGTCATACTTATTGTGATTAAAGCTAGTTTGTTATGTATCACTGGCTCATGTGTGCCTTATATCAAAGCAGTGAGGTTCTGAAGTAGACTTAGAAGCATGCAACATGCTAGGAGACCTAGGTTTCAAAATGGTAGCACACACAAACATGCCTCACACAGCAGCAGCATTCAAATATTGGGAAAAGGCTGGCACTTGAACATACCTTGTAAAACTCTTGTTCTTCGATTTTCGGCATACTTAATCCAACAGATGATCGCATCAGTTTGTCCTTGTAAAGCTCCTTTTCTTCATTACTAATCTAAAAAAACATAAGGGCGGATAATCAGCAAATTTAAATAACTTAGTACGCATCATGCTTAAAAAACAACCCCCTCCCTTTGCTGCAGGTTAGAATAAAACAGTTAAGCGGCAGAGGCAGGTTGAGGCAATGGGCAGGACTGGAAGGCGCCTCATACAGGCGCGCATGATTAAAAGCGAGCAGTCCATGCTGGTGCACACAACATAGACTTTAGCACCAGCATTCCTGGCACAGGGTATCCTTCCCACCACCCTCTCCCATTGCATTGGCAGCATTTTGATGCGCAGGGCATACTATTGGCACATGTAAACATGAAACTACCAGCATTGTTGCTGGATTTTGAACACATTTGCCTATCACTACATGAGAAATTAACAGAGCTTGCTTCCGAGATGGGAATTGCAATAGGGAGATCCAAGTACTGCAGAAACCTTACAGACCAGAATTTACTGACAAAGATTTTGAAAATATGAGTCAGGAAGAAAATTACAGATTAGAGAACTAATGACAATTTTACAAAAATGGGGTGAATTAGACCGGTGGAAAACAAGGTGGGCTAAGAAATAGGAGGAAGCTCGGGCAAACAAAACTACATCAGAATATTTATTAAGAGAACCTAAAAAGACAGAAAGATGATGTCCAATGAGAGAAGTGCCAGGAGGAGGATATGTACATGTTCCATGGACTAGGCAAGATATTTGATCATTTACCAATGATTTCCCAAAATTAAGAGAGAAGCCAGTTGAATGGTATAGACCGGTTGAAAGGTTTGTGAAGGTCTCCAAGGTTTGATTGAAGGATTTAGATGGTCTGTTTGACATAGTGCTACCTTAGGGACAGAATGTAAAATCACAGTTGATTGGCCTAGTGATGAGTACCCAAGAGATGAGAAAACAGGTGCACCTTCAGAAGAAGTAATGAAGAAATATAATCAGGTGATTACTTTCTTGAAAGGGAAAATCCCCCCAAAAGAGACAGATTGGATAAAATAGATAGAACTACACAAGAAATAAATGAGACTGTACATGCTTCCAATGAGCGTCTGTTGCAGGTGTTCAAGTAGTATAGTGGATTTGAGAATATTGGTGACAAAGGTATGGGACATTTTGTGTATCGATTTGTATCTGGAATAAGACCAGAGATTTGTCAGATGATCCAAACCCATATGTTGTGCTGCCAAGGGAAACCCATAAATGAAGTCTTAAAATACACAAATTACTGCGGAGATGAAATAGAAAATAGACGGAAAAGTTAGAAGAAAAAGTAATGTGGGCACAAGTAAAATTGGCAGAGCAACAAGAACTCAAATTAAATAACGAACAAAATAAAGGATAAGACAACATGAAAATAATGGGGGGAAAACCAAGAGGGAAAATGAGTAGAGAAGAAGCAAAGAAGAAGTTTCCTTGTCATGGGTGTGAAAAATTGGGGCATTGGAAAAACAAGTGTAAAAATATTCAAATTAATAAAATGACCCAAATCAAAATTTCAATCCACAGACGCAGAATGAGGTGATAGTGAATAAACCACAACTTGTTGTAAATCCACAGAGTCAGTTACCACCTGCCCCTATGCAACATTTTGTGAACAGAGCAAAGTAGACTTCAAGGAGAAAGTGGTAAGCTAAGTTCAGTAACTTCACAATTTCTTTTACAGAACAGTAGTTCATCGGAGGATGAATTATGACAGTGCCTGAGAAGATGAGAAGAGGAATGCGTACTTGGCTCAGCCTTGCCGGTAGATCAGTCAGGTCCATATTGATGGAAAGGTAGAAGAAAAATATATTACTTTTTTGTTGGATACTGGTGATAGCCGTTCTACTGTGAGAACAGCAGACATCCCAAACCCACCCCTCTCAAGAGAGGCAATCCAAGTAGTTGGTGTTTCCAATAGACAGTTCAGAACTCCAGTCACAGAACTCATGGAGGTGAGCATTGGCAATTTTAAAGAAATGCACAAATCTGTAGTATGTGACTCCAGTCCCGTACATTTGTTAGGCAGAGATTTACTATGTAAGATGAACTGTACAATTTATTGTACACCGGATGGTGCTACAATTCAAACCCCTGATGAAGATAGTATTTACAAATTAATGCTAGCAAAACAAGGTACGGAGGTAGATGACATGTATTCAATGATGACAAAGGATGACCTACCTGATGAATTAAAACTGACAGTAAACCCAGAAGTGTGGGATTTCACTGGAAAACAAGTAGGGTTATGGCAGATGTAGACCCAGTAAAATTGACTGGAAAAGAAGGTGCTAATTTCCCAAACACAAGACTTTATCAAATGAGCCCAGAAATTAAATCAGGTGCATAGCCAAAATTGAACAAATGATTCAACAAGGCATTTTAAAGGAAAGAATGAGCAGTCCTTGTAATTCACCCATAATTGGCATTAAGAAACCAAATGGAAAATATCGGATAGTGCAAGACCTAAGAAAAATAAATAAAATAGTGGTGCCTTGTCGTCGTATAGTGCAGAACCCAGCAGTAATTTTGTATCAAATATCATGGAATGCAGGATGGTTCACAGTAATCGATTTGTGTCATGCATTTTTCTCTATTCCGTTACACCCAGATAGTCAATATTTCTTTTCATTTACATTTAAAAATCGTGTTTATGTGTGAAATCAGATCTTGAAAAGGTGTCTCGAAACATTAGTGATGCCCAGAAGTTCAGTTTGCTCCAATACATAGATGATTTTTTGGTTGCCTCAAAAACACGAGAAGACTGTGTCCTAGATTCTATTGCAGTGTTAAACAATTTGGCAGATGGAGGGCATAAGGTGTCACCAGAAAAACTACAATTTTGTCAAACTCGAGTTAAATATTTGGGACATCAATTAGAAAGAGGAGTGAGGAAAGTGACACCTGAAAGGATTAAAATAATAAAACAGATGCAGTTACCTCAGACCCAGAAAGAAATCAGAATGTTTCTTGGTGTTGTAGGATAATGTAGGTTTTTCTTTACTGGCTAAACCACTGATACAAATTACAAGAAAACGGGTGTTGCGGTGTTCGAGCGTGCAGGCGCGGCACGAGGCCACCAGTACGAGGCGTATGGCAGGCTCTCTGCGTGCGGCGCAGCCCCAGGAGTAAGGAGTGCGATGCGGGGCGGCTTGGTACGTTTCGTACGTACGGGCTGTCCGAGGCTTAGGAAATCACTCTGGTCCAAGATGCGCACAGTGCGATTCGAAGACTGCAAGGTGTAGCAGAGTGCGGGTGGCCCAGCGAGACGTGCGATGAACGGCTCAAGGTCGAGCGGGTTCACACGAGGCGGGGCGGCCAGCCACAAGCGTCACGGCCCAAGGAGTCCGAGTAGACTGATCCGAACCGTCCTCAAAAGCGGCAATAAATAGCAGCGACGATCGTGAGGGATGGTCATCAGCGAGGCGGCAGGACACCAGTGAAGGGACGGATCCAACGACCTCTGGGTTTTGACTCCCGCCGCCAGCGTCAACAAGCACGGCACGTCCACAGCACCTGGGGTCCCGGTTTACAAGGTTCGCAGGCCAAATGTCACCAAGGATATTTATTATTTTATTTTATTTTTTAAGCTTGTATCGCGCACAGCTACCCACAATGGGTTTCCCGGCGCCAGTGATAGACTGTAGAAGAAGGAGGAAAGTATCACCTTGGCTTAAGGCCACAGCCGACTATAGGTCACACTTCGTGAAGAGCAGAGTCTTCAAAGCCTTACGAAAGCGGAGTAGGTTGGTCTCTGATTTTAATGCCAAAGGGAGGGAGTTCCAATATTTGGGACCCAGAGTGGAAAAGGAGCGGCCTCCCATTTTTGTCAGCTTCCATCTTGGCATTGTAAAGTTACCAGTGTCCGATGACCTTAGAGAGCGCAGGGGTCTGTAGGGGCTTACCAGCCCTTGAATATATGCTGGGGCGCTGCCCTGCTTGGCCTTGAACATGTAACAGAGTGCCTTGAATTTAACACGTTCAGGGATGCTCAGCCAATGAAGGTCGCGTAAGGCGGCAGTGGCTGAAGTGCGTCTAGGGACGTTCTTTAGTAGGCGCGCAGCGGCATTTTGCACAACTTGCAGCACATGTATGGTGGCTTTGTCTGCGCCCAAGTAGAGAATGTTGCCATAGTCTAGGCGAGATGTTACGAGTGCCTGGACTACGGTTCTACGGGAGGAGAGGGGGAGCATCCACAGAATCTTATAAAGCCACCGCAGTGTTGAGAAACAGATGGCTGCGACCTTAGTTGCTTGTTGCCTCATAGTTAGCCTGTCGTCAATGATGACACCCAGGTTACGAACTGCAGCAGATGGAGTAGGCGCATTTCCCAGTTCGGTGGGCCAGTGGTGGGGGCCCCATAGATGTTTGTTCCGTCCCAGAATGACCACCTCGGTCTTCTCCCCATTCAGCTTGAGACAGTTTCTCCGCATCCAATCGGCCACAAGAGTGTGGCCCGACTTGAGTGCGGAGACACCGTTCTCGTCTTTCCCTGATAAGGAGAACACAATCTGGGTGTCATCTGCGTAGGAAAACAGGGTTAACCCCGCCTGTTCAACTATGGTTGCCAAGGGTTTAACATAAATGTTAAATAATAAAGGGCTAAGAATTGAGCCCTGGGGGACGCCGCGGGTAGATGGACAGATGGCGGAAGCTGCTTTGGAAGAAAACACTTGAAAGCTTCGGTTGTTAAGGAAAGACACCAGCCAGGCCAAGGCCTGGCCTGCCACACCTAGAGATTTCAGAGAGTCAATGAGGATGGAATGCGACACGGTGTCGAAGGCTGCGCTCAAATCCAGCAGGATGAGCGCCATGGTGTTTCCCTGATCGACACCGTGCCTGAGACTCTCTGTCACCCCCAGGAGGGCTGTCTCAGTTGAGTGCCTAGGCCGAAAACCCGACTGAGAAGGATGGAGAAAAGCAGTGTTTTCGACCAGTTTAGAAAGCTGGGAGTTTATGTGTCTCTCCAGTATCTTCGAGAAGATTGGCAACAAAGATATAGGGCGAAAATTGGCAGAGTTGGAAGGATCTGCACCCAGTTTTTTCAATAAAGGTACAACCATGGCGTGTTTCCAAGGTTGGGGGACATGGGCCTCACTTAAAGAAGCATTGAGTAATTTGATAATAATGGGGTGAGTGAGGGGATCAAGTTGTTTAAGAATTTTGACCGGGAGAGCATCCTGTGGGGATCCTGATCGCACACTATTTAGACAGGAGACAAAGGAAGTGGCATCTAGAGGCTGCCAGGTAGTAATGACTGCGTCAGTGGTGGTATTTTCCGATTCCTGGACCGTGTCAAGGGCAATGGAAGTAGTACCTGGTAGTGTAGTAAAATGATCGTAAATAAGATCAACTTTATTTATAAAGTAATCTGCTAAGGATTGACACTGGGTGGTATCAAGTGCCGGAGGAGGAGGGGTAGAGTTAGCTCCAGTCAGTTTTTTGACGACGGAGAAGAGCACCTTTGGGCAGTTTTGTGCATCAATCACTGTTTTTTTGTATAGTCTGCTTTAGCAGTTTTACATCTGTTGTGGTATTTTTTCAAGGCTTCTTTGTATATGACTTTACGTGAAGGAGAATAGCCTTGTCTCCATTTACGCTCTAAGGTCTTACATTGTGAGCGGAAGCTTTTGAGTTGTTCCGAGTACCATTGAGCCGGGGGGTGGTGTGAGGGTGCGGGCTTTGATGTCATCGGTAGTGCTAGGTTAACCGCATTGGTTAGCCAGAGTTCAGTGGCACAATTGAGTGCAGCCACTGGTAATTCAGCGCACGGAAGTGTTTTGATCAATAGCTTATTGAATTCTGGCATATTGATCTTCCCCCAGTTCCGAACTGGTCTCGTGATCTCCACTTCAGGTCTTATTGCTGTTACAACCATATCTAAGGAAAATGGGACAGCTAGGTGGTCGGACCAAGCAATTTGTAGAGCTTCACGAGAACAGTCTAAAGGCAGGTTGGACAGAATCGGGTCCAATAAGTGACCCGCACTATGTGTGGGACCTGCGTTTAGCAGTTGAAGATTGAAAGCTTCCAGGATGGAAAGAAGCTGATTCCTATTAGGGCACTCGAGGTCATCTAAATGGCTGATTCCTATTAGGGCACTCGAGGTCATCTAAATGATATCTCAGCAAGGAGCGAAGCTATAGGTTCCGTTCTTTCAGCCTCAAACTCTGTGCTTCCTCAGATCTCCAATTCCCTCTACAGATGCGCCTCGGGTTAGTGCGGGAGTCTACGGAGCTCTACCAAACAGCAGCCATTTCGCTACGCTGCGTAGGCACACCGACGACCATGCACTCTTAACATATGCCTACCGTAAGGATGTGGGACTCCCACATCTTGCAACCTTCATTGTCTTATGAAAACACATTCTGCACTTTTAATTACACACTTCTATGATTTATTGTCAATGTATAATGTGTGCATGAGTTGTTAAAGCACACTGACCCATTACATTGGAAGGAGTAGCACTATAAAATCATCAAATATTTAAAATACATATGCAAGTAATATTTAGATTGTTCTTTGTATAACTACTCATTCAGACCAATACAGCGGACACTGTTGCAGGGTTGACAGTCAGAAACCTGCCTTCAAATCCTACATTCTCGAAGTACCTCTGAAGCGAGAACGAGCTTTGTGCCTTTGTTTCCCTTCCATTACATGGGTATCTAGGTGATAGGCTTCAGTAGCTCCCAAACAGGATAATACTGGAATAAAAGGAGGACTGGTGGCCCCTTAAATTCGGCCTTTGTGTTGGCCCAACTGGAATAAAAAATAAGAAAGCCCATTCACCGCCTGCAGATTGTGGCTCTGAATAGAAAGCAGACAATGAGGAGGCACTGCTGAATGCGAACCAGTGTCAGAAAATTACACCTCGACAAATTCAGCACATTTCACTGTATCCAATACAGATCGCAGATCCAGTCAATAATAGATGCTGGATCCAGGATCTGACAGGAACCCCTAATTTCCTGCAATGGGATCACTCAAATCCTTCTCTGTTGGCACCGCTGCTGTTCATGGAGGTACTTGCATATGACACAGATACGTTCAGCAATCTAAGTTAAAATCACAAGGCAGGTAAAAAGCAAGCTTGACCTGCAGCACCTCTTTGTATCACTGGACACAAGAACTGGCAAAGTCAATCGATCTCCCCTCTGCAAGAGCTATTGGCTTTGAATATATTGGTTTGCCCTGTTGTACAACAGCATGGCTGTGCAGCATGGCTGTGCAGCATGGCTAAAAGTTAGAAAAAAAAGCACTATCAGGTGTCCAGCTCTGGCTGTAAAATAGCATTTTTTTCTTATGGTGGGTGGAAGGCAATGAGAGGGAGTGTGGGTGGGAGGAAGCAACCCAAAAAAGAGGAGAGAGTTGAGGAGGGAAGAAGAAACCCAGGCACAGGAAAGGAGCGGTAGGAAAGAAGCAACCCAGGCAAGAGGAGGGTGCGGGAGGGAAGAAGCAATCCAGGCAGAGGAGGGGGTGGGAGGGAAGAAGCAACCCAGGCAAGAGGAGGGGGTGGGAGGGGTGAAGCAACCAGGCAATGGGAGGGGGCAGGAGGGAGAGATGAAGCAATCCTGTCAAGGGACAGGGACAGGAGGGAGAGATGAAGCAATCCTGTCAAGGGACAGGGACAGGAGGGAGGAATGAATCAACCCAGGTAAAGGGAGAGCAAAAACAAAATTACAACAAAAGAGCAATGGCACGGCCAATACTGGCCACACCACGGCTTTTTTCCTTTTGGTGTGGGGTGAGGCAACACAGACAATGGGAGGGGGAAGATCGGAAGCAACACAGACAACACGGGGGGAGCAACATGGGGAAGACCAACGCAACATGGGAAAGACAGATGCAACACAGGGAAGGAAGAAAGAAAGAAAATAGTACCTCAATCACTGAGTGCAGCAGTATTTGGTCCATGCTCCAAATGAAAGAAGAGGAACTGAAATAAGCACACGCTGGCCAATCAGAAGGCAGCAGTTAAGAGTGGCAATGAAAATACCAGGTGAGTACGTGTACCCCAAAAGTATTACAATATATGGACTGAATGGAGCAATTACGGGGTAATCAGTATTCCTCTGCAGAATCCCAAGGAAGGTGGAGGATGTGAGTACATGGGGTTCTTTCAATGAGAGGTTGTGGGGGAATTATATGCCATGTACAAGTAGATAAATGATTTCTGATGTTGCACTTCTACTCATTGCTTATCATTGGTTATTGATATTATACTCTTTGAAGATGCTGATTGAATTACACCGCAAGTGTCTTGTTTTAGGTTATATAATCAATAAAAAGTTCAATTAAAAAATTGTTCTACCGAACTGTAAGAAATTGCCAAGCTCCAAACACAATTTAGTAAACAAAATGTTTTACAAGTGACAGTGCATGCACTCTCGGGCGAGAACTAAAAAGGACAGTGCTCAGCACCACTTTTTTTTTTGTCCTCATGTCAGCATGGCATCTTACAAGTCAAGGACCGCATCCTGGTGCCCTTTTATCGTATGGGCCCTTGCCTCTTCTCAGCCAGCCCCTTGAAGAAGGTTCTTTCATCCCAGAGGATAGACACCTTCCCCCTTTATTGCTGCAATCATAGGACACCAGAAAAAACAAAAAGGAGGAAAGAGGCATCCCAGCTAACTCGACCAGTCATCGAAGGTCTTCCACACTTCCCTTATTCGTGGTAAGCTACCATTTGTTATTGTTTTACATATCCACCTGGCCGCTGCCAACCAACCGTTAGGGTGAGGTGGTGCGGGATCTTTCCAATATTTCCATATCTCTCGTCTTGCCAACAATAATAAATAGAAAAGAAACTCTCTTGATTTATTTTCAAGCGTTGTATCCAGATCACGGTGTACCCCAAAGAGCACAATAGTCACTGACAGTGTTAGCGGTGTCCTCAGAATGTCGCAGAGAGTAAATTCTACCACCTTCCAATATTGTTCTATTTCAGGACATGTAAAAAAATATGTATATTGTTGGCTTTTGGTGTTTTGCATCTATTACAACTGGGAATTGGTTGAAATACAAACTTGGTTATTTTATACGGTGTCCAGTACAATCTATTTATCGTGAAGAAATGATGTCTTAAGATTTTCTGGTGTGACCAGAGAGTATAGCATTTTTAAAGAGCTCTTCCAGGTTATCATGATACCTTCTTCTTGGAGTGTGTCTTGCCAGATAGTATATGGGGGGTCTAGTTTCCCATCTTCCGCTTGCCCCAATTGCGTATACCACTTGGAGACTTCTTTATTCTTTGCCCTTGTGTCTTGGATATCATTCTCGAAGTCCCATAATGATCCTATCTCTTTAGAATTTGTGGAAAGCCATGAGCTCAGCTCAATAAATTTAAATTTCGATAGTTTATTTTCGGTTCGGATTTTCAATACTTCCCAAGAAAACAGTTTGCCTTCAAATAAAGGTTTGCCCCACTTCATCAACCCGGCTTGCTTCAATCGTAGCGCCAGACCATCTTTTAAGCATTCCGGAGTACCGGGCGAGTCCCAGATAGGGGCAAACTCCGAGAAGTATCCTATATTTGGCATCTTTCTCATTGTGAACCATAGATTTAGAGATGCCATCAAAACATTTAATCTTACCTTTTTGAAAAACTTCTGGGCCACAAATTTATACAAAAAAGCTGCTCCGTACTCATTCGTCATTTCCCGCAATATTAGTCCCCATGTAGTTAGATCAGGTTCCCCTATAAGCATTAAAAAGTTTTTAAATTGGAATGCCATGCAATAAATCTTAAGATCTGGTAGCGCTAGACCACCCCCATGGAATCGTCTTCTTCGCTTCTTCCATGTAAGGCGTACTCCTCAAAAGGCCCAGATACAACTAGTTATCTTCCCCTGAATTTTACTTCTCATTTCTTAGGGGAATTTTAGCGGGATACAGTTAAATATATATGTTAACTTGGGGAGGATAGACATTTTTATTAAATTCACCCTCCCATAGATGGTAAGAGAGTTAGTGGTTAGTGGAGAGGTGTGGCTCACTGGTTAGAGGCGGCAGACCTGTGAGCAGAGAACGGCACGGGACCAGGGTTCAATTCCCGACGCGGCAGGGTCTTGGACCAGGGTCAACGGACTCGATAATTCTCACTTCAGTGCCTACTCTAACCAGGGAACACACTCGGTAACTCTGGGCATTAAGCTTGCCTCATCTCTACAACGGCCCCCCACAGACGCCGGGGATGCCTGGTTTCACCCTGGAGATACCCAGAAAGGGACCATCTCACAGGGAAAACCAGGACGGGTTCCCCAGCGGTCTACAGCGCCAGGACACTCGGGTAGAGTAACAGTGCGCTTTACAAGTATCCCACATTTACATTTACATTAAGAGGGAGGTTTTTCCATCTAGCCAGAGTTCTGTCTATCTCTTTTCCCACTCTAATTAAATTCCAAGCCGGAATATCCTTGATATGTTTCGTTATATCGATCCCCAAATATTTCATCTCCGTGCAGCTTCCATCTTCCAATCCATTCAAGTTCCACACCATCACCTCGGTTTTAGTAGTGTTAACTAAATTCCCTGAAATTACCCCGGATTCTTTAGTTAACTGTTCCATCCTTGGTATCGATTTATCTGGGTCGGAGGTGTATATTATAAGATAATCTGTAAATAGGGCTATTTTGCTGCAGAAACGTAGTGAGTGAATAGGGACTATCTGATTATTCTTCCGCAGAAGCTGAGCTAGGGGTTCAATGTAAAAATCAAAAAGGAGAGGGGATAATGGACAGCCCTGCCTCGTACCTCTAGTGATCTTAAAAAGTTCAGTCAACACTCCATTTACCAGGATCTTGGCTGTAGGGCTTTACTATAATTTTTTTGTGGCCTTAATAAATCCCATACTGTTGCCCATTGATTCCAACACCGTCCATAGGAACGTCCAACACACATGATCGAATGCGTTGGCGGCATCTACAGTGATTACCGCCAAGGGAAACGATCGTACAGTTGCTTAATCAATGATCCCTATCGAGGACAGAGTCAATTCTTGAATCTGTCTCCTAGGAACAAATCCCTTTTGGGCTACATGGAGAGCTGAGGAGCTACCTTGGCCAACCTCCCCGCCAAAATGCCGGCATAGATTTAGTAGTCGACATTCAGCAGGGAGCACCACTTGTTGCCTACAGTATTCGGCAGAGCTATCCCCAGTAGAGCGGCAGAGGAAAATAAGTAATCAGTGTTCAAGTTATTCTGTAATTTATGCGAAAACAGTAAAAAAAAAAGTTTAGGAAAAAGAAGCCAAAGATTGAAGGGGAGGGTCTTCTACGGGACAGACAGTGCGCTATGGTGGATTGAAGGCGGAAGCCTGTTGTATAAAGTATAATGGGCCGTAAAAGCAACACTTTTGCATTAATCCACGTTTTGTCTTTGCTGCTATCAATTTTTAAATGTCTTGACTGTAATACGATATTTGACATGCCTTGCCTGTACACACTGTATGATGAGCATGGTTTCAATAAAGAGTTTATAACAAATTATATATATATATATATATAAAGAAGCAAAAGATTGGTTTTACGAGGCACTGACAGTATATAAATCAGTCCATTTAATTAAGGAAAATGAAGGAGTAGTTTCTGTCCTGTAACTCCAGTTCTGTAGTAGGGGTATCTCTGTTCTAGTCATAATCTAGTGAATAGTCCCGCCCATGTGCGTGGACCCCGGAGCAATCAAAAATAATCTCTTAAATTGTCAAACCATGCAGAACTGCATCGAAACTTAAGAGAGAATTTAAAGACAGATAATGCAGCCTATATCCACAGGCTACACTGTCCAGTACTTCAACTAGAAATTCCACCAAAATCCACAAACAGCACAGCCTGTCCAGGGTTTTCCAAGAGAAAAGCATTGCCTTTAACAGCAAAACCCTCTGGAATGATAGAGAGGAAGAAGTGGACAGACAAGCCCCATAGGCTGCCATTATGTGGCTCAGAACAGGATACTGTGCCTTTAAGAGAACTTTCCAGAAGTCTCATAGTATCCCAGAATGCACTGCAGGTCCCTTTTACTTTCAGTTCTTTTTGAAGGCGTAACACGCCAGACCTGTAGCATTTCTTACATAAATATCTCTCTCCACCGGGGAGGAGGGCGGGCGCTTATGACTATAACAGAGATACCCCTACTACAGAACTGGGGTTACAGGACAGAAACTACTCCTTCTGTAGTAGGGGATCTCTTTGTATAGTCATAATCTAGTGAATAGAATGGCAAGCCCATCCCCACACCAAAGAGGCGATGGAGAAAGAAATAACACCACTACTGTGCGAACAGATTTCGCAGCGAAGCCTGCCCAACCTGAGCGTCTGCCCTGGCATCAGTGTCCAGGCAGTAATTCTTAGCAAAGGTATGGACCGACTTCCAAGTGGCCGCCTTGCAGATTTCTGCAATTGGAACATTACGGAGCAAAGCAGTCGTGGCAGCTTTGCTCCTGGTGGAATGAGCCTTAGGTTTACCCCCTAAGGTCTAATTAGCTTTTTGGTAACACAAAAACAGGACACAATCCACCTCGAGATGGGCTGTTTAGAGGTAGCAAGACCCGTCCTGACCGATCCATAATTGATAAACAATTGGTCTGACCTACGAATATCCTTGGTTTTATCCAGATAAAATTTCAACACCCTCCTAACATCCAGAGAATGCAGGGACCGTTCCGCTGGAGAGGAAGAATTCTGAAAAAACGTAGGTAAAGTTATGGTCTGGTTAACATGAAAGTCAGATATAACTTTGGGAAGAAATTTAGGGTGAGTACGCATAACAACCTTAGCAGCATGTAATACAGTACAAGTTTCTTGGCAACACAACGCCTGAATTTCACTCACCCTGCGGGCCGATGTAATGACCACGAGGAACGCCGCCTTCCAGGACAGGTGCTGCAACGAAGCCTTATGAATAGGTTCAAAAGGCTCCTTCATCAATCAGGACAGCACCACATTCAATTCCCATGAAGGCGAAGGAAGCCGGACAGGAGGGAACACTTTCTTCAAGCCTTCCAAAAAATCTTTGATCACAGGCATCTGAAAGAAGGAAGTCTGTGAAGGGCATTTCCTGTAGGCAGTCAGCGCAGCCAGATGAACCTTAATGGAATGGACATTAAGGCCAGACTGCGCCAGATGTAGAAGATACGGAAGGGTGACATCTTCCTTACATACTTCTTGGATTTGCACCAGATTCAAAACCTCTTCCACTTGTAAGCATAAGAAGTCCTAGTGGAAGGTCGCTTAGCCTCCTTCAGTATGTCCATGCAATATTCTGGTAGATTCAGATGGCCATATTGCACTCTCTCAGGAGCCATGCCGCCAAACTCAAAGACGAGAGGTTGGGGTGCAACATCTGCCCCCCGAACTTCGTGAGAAGGTCCGGCCTGCACGGCAGCCGTATGTGAGGAAGGAGAGACCGGTGAAGCAGGTCCGTGAACCACCACTGTCTGGGCCATTCCGGGGCAATGAGGATCATCCGCGCCCTGGACTGGGACAGTTTGATGAGCACCGCCGGAATCAGGGGAATCGGTGGAAAAGCGTACAGAAAGCTGTTCGACCAGTTGATCCATAACGCATTCCGCAGCGTCCCTGGCTGGTAGTACCTGGAGGCAAAGTCTCGGCATTTGCTGTTTTCGGCGGTGGCGAACAGATCTACGTCTGGAGCCCGTCACCTTGCGAAGACTTCTCCTAGTACTTCGTCGTTCATGACCCATTCGTGGTTTTCCTGAATCAGTCTGCTCAGTGCATCTGCCTGAACATTCTGCACACCTGGTAGATGGGAAGCCGTTATCGTCAGTCCTCTGGCTAGAAGCCAGTGCCAGATCGCCTGCGCCTCCTACGACAGTGCGCGATCTCAACCCCCCCTCCTTGTTGAGGTAATACATCGTGGTCGTATTATCTGTCTGTACAAGCAGAGAGTTGGTTCGGAAGGCCGGATGAAAGGCCTTCAGTGCCAAGTGAACAGCTCTGAGTTCCAGGAAATTGATGTGGTACGTGGACTCCGTCGGGGACCACGTTCCCTGAATCTGTAAGTCTCCGGAGTGCGCCCCCCAGCCGTGAAGAGACGCATCCGTCACGATAGTCTATGTGGGAATGTCCTTGTGGAAGGGAACCCCTCTGAGAAGATTCTCCGCTGAACACCACCACTTATCCTGTTGTCCCAAGATCCTTTCCTCTGATCCCACTGATCCTCCAAGCACTCCTGCAATGGTCTCATGTGCAGACGTGCGTGTGGCGTGAGGAAGATACAAGAGGCCATCGACCCAGTAGAGAAGGCACCGTCCTCACTGTTGTAGATGAAGCTGTCATAAGAGCCTGAGCCTTCCGAAGGAGTGATAATCGTCTCTCCTCCGAAGGAGACACGCTTGCTGACAGCGTATTGATGGAGGCTCCAAAGTACTGTATGCACTGGACCGGAGTCTGGACAGACTTGGACATGTTGATGTGCTATCCCAACTTGTTCAAGAGAACGCACGTCTTCTGGAAGTGCTTTTGAGCTTCCGAGAAGGAGGAGGCCTTGATCAACCAATCGTCCAGGTACGGGTAGACAAACACCTTGTTCTTCCTCATGTGTGCCGCTACCACTGCCATGCACTTCGAGAATGTTCTGTGCGCAGACTTCAGCCCGAATGGCAATACTGTGTATTGATAATGATTGGCGCCGACTTGGAATCGCAGGAACTTCCTGTGTTTGTGTGCAATGGGCACATGGAAGTACGCATCCTGTAGGTCTATAGCACATAGCCAGTCTCCCTGTTGCAGCTGAGGATAAATCTGATGCAACGACAGCATGCGAAACTTCTCTCTGCGAATCCACTTGTTTGCTTGACGCAAATCCAGAATGGGCTTGAACTCGTTCTTGTTCTCCTTGCGAACCAGAAAGAACCGGGAGTACAGACCTCTTCCTCTTTGAGACAGAGGTACGTCTTCTATCGCCCTTTTCCTTAACAGGATATCGGCCTCCGCCTGGAGCTCTCGCAGTTGAAATTGCGAGCTGACCGGAGGAATTGCTGGAGGCAGGCTGGTGAAACAAAGACTGTATCCATTGCAAACAATATTCAGCACCCACGTGTCCCGAGTAATTTTTCTCCACTCTGCCAGGAAAAATTTAACGCTTCCCCCCCACCGGAGTGGGTAACGGATGTAGGGGAAGTAACCGCTCAGGGTCGAGACGCAGCCGGGCCTTTGTCCGCTGTAGCGGACTGCTGGCCGCCTCTACCCTTCTGGCGCTTCTGGAAGGGCCTCCGGAACTGCTGCTGCTGCTGTTGCTGCTGTCCCGAAGCCTGCCCACGCCCTCTGCCCTGTGCCCCGAACAGTCTCTGAACGGGCGGTAGGACTTGTTCTCTTTGGGCTTCTCCAACCCAACAACCGCCAGGGTCTCGGCCTCCGCTTTCATGCGGGCCATCTCATCGTCCGCATGCTTGCCGAACAGAGTTTCCCCTGAGAAGGGCAGATTGGCCACTCGCTACTGAGCCTCCGGCTTGAGTGATGTGAGCCTAAGCCAAGCATGGCGCCGTTGGTTGATCCCATGGCGGTACCCATGTGCCGCCAAAAGGGACATATCAGCAGCTGCGCTGATGACCTGGTTCGACACCAGCATCCCCTCCTTCAGGATCTCCTGAAAATCCTCCTTCTCTCGGGGCAGTAGTTCCGTGAACAGCTGGAGGGACTCCCACAGGGCACGATCATACCGCCCTAGCAGAGCAGCATCGCTAGACGCCTTCATAGCCGTAGATGCCGTCCCACAGGCCTTCCTGCCAGCTGAATCGATCCATCGGCTCTCCTTATCAGGAGGTACAGTAGACGACGGGGAGGTAGCATGTTGTTTCCTGGCCGCCGTCACAATAACAGAGTCCGGAATCGGATCCATCCGCAGAAAAGCCGGGTCAGAATCCGGGGCCCTGTACTTTTTAAGGAGCCGGGAGGGAGCGGCCTTCGTCACTGCTGATGTGAGGAACAGCTCCTCCGCTGGCTCTACCAATCCCGGTACCAGAGGTAGTAAAGGGCGAGCCAAATGTTTCTTATGAAGTGTCTCAAAAATCACGGACGTCGTGGGTGTTGGAGCCATCACCGTGATACCCAACTTTGCTGCACCCCGCAGGAGAACATCCTGGAATGTGCTGATGTCGTCCACCGGGGACACTCTCGTCCCCAGGGACTCCGACAAAGTCGGTGAATAGGTCCTGGTCCTGGAAGAGTCCGTGCAGGACCAAGACCCGGGCCTCCTGTGGCGCCGAATTGACCGCGTGGAAGACCTGTGACTACTTCGCGATCTCCCCCTCCATCCGGAGCGTGATCGCGACCTCCTTGGCTTCGGTCACTCCGCCGGTTCCACCGGGGCGGGCGACTTTGGCTTGGCTGGGGCCCTCGGCCGAGGAGTCACCTCAGGAGGAGTCAGATATCGTGGCAGTGAAGCCGTCCTCTGAGGAATCGGAGGAGGCTTGTCAGCCGGCAGCTGAGGTAGAGGTAGAGGTTGAGGCTGTGGCGGAAGTGGTGGAAGTGGAGGCGGGGTGGGAGCCCGCGGAGGAGGCCCTCTCGGCAATGGAGGAGGCTGAAGGGCGCGTAACCGACTTCTGCCTAGAAGGGGTATACACTATGGAGTACACCGAGCCCGGTGACCCGCCCTCCTTTCTAGGCTGGGACGTTGGAGAGTCTCCCATAGGCACTTGGCGCCTGCTAGACTGACTCCAGGCGCCAGAACTCCTTCCGCGCCATCTTGGCGTCCCGACGGCGAGCGTCGGCCCCTCGATGGAGAGCGTCTTCTCCTCGACGGCGAACGCCTCTCCCTCGATGGCGAATGCCTTCGCCTCGACGGCGACCTTTTTCCCCTCGACAGCGACCTCCTACGCCTCGACGGCGACCTCCTACACCTCGACTGCGATCTTCTCCTCGACGTCAAGGATCCCCTCGACGACTACCGTCTCCCCTTCGACGACGGCGAACGGCGGTGTCGCCTTGACGGCGAGCGCCGACGCCGGGCCACCTCTCAACATCGATTACTCGACGACGACGACAAAATCGTCATCGGAGACCTCGACGGCAGCCTGTTCAGTTCCCTCTACACCGAACGTCGACGTCGCTTCGACCCAGAGCCCTGGGGAGACGGGGAACAGACTGCAGTCATCCCTCTCAACGCCGTAGTCGGTGCAATCGACGCAGACGGAGAATGGGGACGTTTGCCGGTCTTCCTGCCCCTGGGGAGCCCCCCAGAGGCCTCAGCATGGGCAGAGGAAGACCTTCCAGACCCACCTTGTGCCTTCAGTCTTCTGTCTTTGAGGCCCTGAAGCCTGATCTTCATCCTATCTCTCAGGGTCCTGCTAGAGAAACCCTGACAAATGTCACACTCCTCTGGGACATGGGATGAAGGAAGGCAGATGATACACACCTCGTGTGGTTCTGACTTGGCCTTCTTCCTGGAGCACTCTGGGCATTTGTCGAATAATGCAGGCATAATGACACTCAAGAAGTGCACCAAAATACACACAAGGAAGAAAAGCTCCAAGTACTTCAAGAAAAGCACTCAAAAAACTTGAAAACAGTGAAAAATCACCAAATAAACCCTTGAAAAGGGAGAGCTCAATGCTCCAGGGTCCTGCTTGCAGGAGCCGGAAAAAAGAACTGAAAGTAAAAGGGACCTGCAGTGCATTCTGGGATACTGTGAGACTTCTGGAAAGTTCTCTTAAAGGCACAGTATCCTGTTCTGAGCCACATAACGGCAGCCTATGGGGCTTGTCTGTCCACTTCTTCCTCTCTATCATTCCAGAGGGTTTTGCTGTTAAAGGCAAGGTTTTTCTCTTGGAAAACCATGGACAGGCTGTGCTGTTTGTGGATTTTGGTGGAATTTCTAGTTGAAGTACTGGACAGTGTAGCCTGTGGATATAGGCTGCATTATTTGTCTTTAAATTCTCTCTTAAGTGTCATGCAGTTCTGCATGGTTTGACAACTTAAGAGATTATTTATGATTGCTCCGGGGTCCACGCACATGGGCGGGACTATTCACTAGATTATGACTATACACAGAGATCCCCTACTACAGAAATATCTGCTTGGTGGCTATGAATCTAGTGAGGCTTAAAACATGGTGGACTTAAGTAGACCTCCAAAGGGACTATTTCCTTTGTCCTAATTGTACCAGTCTGTAGCTGGAGATCACACGTCAGTGGCGTAAAATGAGATTGCAGTTTAAGTATGCTTTATTGAATCAAGGCACTAACTAACTAGTACACTACTCTGTATCAAATATTGTCACTTATGTTCCGCAGGTGTAACATTTCAAGCCATACACACATTCCTTGCAAGCCTCCGTTTTACAGTCCGTAGGGCTTAGGGGATAATGATAATTTAGGCATTTCAATGTGATTAACACATTTTTACTTGAGAACTAAGTCCTACTTTTGAAAAAAGAAAAACAGGAGTGCAGTTAAACTTTAACGCAGGAATCAGCATAGCCATTTACCAATACACCAGAAAAATATTGTTTTAATAATTTTACCAAAATACGTTTGGCTTTATAGAGTGATATGTTTCCGCATTATAAGTTCTCTATCTCGAAGTGAATTTTACATATATATATATATATATTTTTTTAATGATTTCTCTTTTTCGCCGCGGATGTGTGTGACATTGTTCTCATACCTATTTGTTGTTTTTTTAAAAGACTTGCACGTTATACGATGTCATGTCAGACTGTTCTTGTGCAATTTGTTACCCAGTAAAATCAGACTGCTACATAATCTATCTCTAAACGAGAACTAAAACGGAATTACGATATGCGCCCATAATGTATTTGTTTAGAGAAGGGTGCAGGTGCGCTAATTGAACATTACCAGCTTCTGTTATTTTCTTTACAGTTCCTTTGTCTACAGATAACACTCAAAAAGTTATTTTAACGCACACTTTGTCGGAAAGCCATAACAGAATACATTTCGGACAGTATTTTCCACTTAGACCTACGTAGAACTACGTCCAAAATCCGCTAAGAATTATAAGCAACTGCTGCCATCTACTGGCAGTTAAATGCAACAAGAGCGAGCCTTTTCCGTTTTCTATTTATTTATTCAAGTCCTGAGGGCTTCCCATTGTAGAGAACTTTCTTATTATAGACTCTAAAAGCACCCCCTGTGAAATTACTAATAAATGTTTGAGTTTCATATGGTGGGCATGTGCCTCTCTCTACTGCAGTTAGAGATTTGCGGATGGAAGAAATACAGCTGATAAATGGTGTGCGGCATACCCTGACATCTGACATCTCTGCCCGTCCCATGAGCCTCTTTCTCATTCCTAGTCCGAAGAGGTATTTAACCACGCCTCCATTTTAGAACAATCTCCTACGAAGAACTCCTCCCAAGTTGCGGCTTCATAAAAACATGAATGCACTTTTTCTAGCTGGGACATTTCAAACGCACCATACCTTGCTAGACAGAAGGACTTTCTTTGAAAGTCATCGCATTAGTTCAGTGTCTCCAAGGAAGCCAGCCATTTGTGTATCCGAGGCGAAAGGGTGGCCCGCAGCATACCCATACTAAATGTATGCTCCGTGGAAACGACCAGGAACGAAAGCACCCATCCTAGCTCAAGAACAGTGACTAAGCAACCCTTTTGTGCAGCGCCAGCCCCCAAGCTTGCAACCCCTTTAACTCCAAAACAGGGACCAGGTCCATGAAAAAATGGTTGGGGAATAATTAACCAAAGCAATGCACATCAATGTCACTTCATCTTTGAGAGGGACTCTCACACCCTTATAGAGCCCCTTATACAACCTTTAACGAATATATTACATAGGCACGTGTATTACTTATCCAGGTAAATATATCATGTACAGAGCATATTTCCACATGGAGATCACGTGCAGGAACATGCTCTGTTTTTATTGGCGCTTCGAAGAGGTCGTCTGGCTTTTTGAACTTATAAAAAGTAAACTAGAAGCTATCCTCAATAGAAATGCGAAAAGAACCAACATGTAATCTATTGTAAGACAAATGCACATCCTCCACGTGTTGAGGAGTTAATCGTAAGAATGAGTCAAAGGGATTAAAAAAAATAATAATAATCTGAGTGCGCTTGCTTACTGCATTTAAAAAGAGCAGTTTTTCAACAAGTCTCTCTTGAATGCTTGAGTGAAAACTGGTCTGAGAAATGAGGAGCATCTGCTATACTTTCCCACAGTGGCGGCCACAAACAAAGAGTGGTGGAGTGGGTGGAAGGGGTGCCAGAAGGGGAGTGAAGAAGGGGAGTAATACAAAAAAATGAATACTTACCGGTGTTCCTCTGCTTCTTGGTGCCAGCAGACACTGGAACAGCATCAGAGACTCTCTGTGCAATCCCCGCGATGCTCTCATGCTTGCTATTATCAAAAGCATGAGAGCAGCGCCGTTGATGGACCTGAGCGGTTTGGTTTAACGCTTGCTCAGGCACAGGGAGTCTATGCTGTTTCTTCAACCTGGCTCTGCAATACAGCTGTGGTGGAGAAACCTAACTGTGCATGTCTGTTTGGCTGGCCCAAAACAGCCGGCTAAACAGACATGTGCACTAATAATTACACATAGAACTTCATTCCTCCTCCCTCCCATGGCCCGGCCCCTCCCTACATGCACTGACTCAGCCAGCAGCTGAAAATCAAACAATAATAATATATCATTCTATTTTTCAGCTGCTGGCTCCGAGCCAGTGGTGCAACGCTCCTCTGCCATTGTGGAGGAGTTGCTGCTGTTTCCTCAGTCACTTTTGAAATGCTGATCACTCTTTCATACCTTTTCTTTTAGAAAGAAGACTTCTGGCAATACAAGAGACACGCATATGTCCAGCCAGTAAACAATGTTAAACGTCCTGGCCTAACCCTTGGACTGTGATCATAAATTATTGGCAGTACCTTAGCCCCACAAGCCCATATAATATGACGCTTTTGGTTGGCTCCCTTAGTGCCCATTCTTAAGTTGATGCAGAATGTCACGGTGTCCTTGCTTGAACGGAGGATACAGATAGACTATTGTGCCCTTCAGAGATATGGACAGTATGCAGCCACCTTCACAAGCCAGTCATAACCAAGAAGGCAAGTCACTACAACACAGATAAATAGAACACATTTTTTTTTTAAATGTTGTGGGTTTACAACAGGGTACTTTACCATACAGGTGAGTAAATGTTTGTAAGTGACACATGTGTATGTGTGTATATATATATATATATATATATATATATATATATATATATATATATATATATATATATATATATATATATATATATATATCAGAGACCCACACACTCAGGCCTACTCACAGACGTATGCACCCACTTACAGACACTGATGTACCCACTCACAGATCCACAGAGAATCACGCACCCACTCAGAGACCCACTGAGATACATGTGCACTCACTCAAAGACCCATTGAGATACTCAAGCACCCACTCAGACCTACACAGACACATGCACCCACTCACACACAAACCCACTCATGCATCTACTCACAAACCCACAGAGATTCATGCACCAACTAGAGATCCACTCAGATACTCAGACACACGCACTCACAGACCCACTAAGACACCCATGCACCGACTCACAGACCCACTCACATACCCACTGATACACTCAGACACCGACTCAGAAAACTGACACAACCACTCACAAAGCCATAGCGCCACTCTCAGACATATAGAGCTACTCATACACCAACTCACTGACCTATACAGCTACTCACATACCCATTCTCAAATTTTAGAAGATACAATTTGAAAACAAAATAAATTTAAAAAACGTAGAAATTCACTGGAAAAAACAAAAGGTAACAGGGACGCTCTAGTTAGGCTCAGATTTAACACGCACAAAATCTGTGAAATTTAGCGGTCATAGTTATGAGCTAACTATAACTTAGGCCCCCGCAATGCACTGCTTATGGACTCACATATTAAATCACTCATGACATGGTAAGTGACATTACTTTATGACATCACTGATGACATCATTCAGTGAGTGTTTTTTCCAAGACTTCAAATGGTAAACATATATAGAGTAAATAAATGGGTCCGGTGCTTAGATAATGTCTCATTGGCCTCAGACCACCCTGGTGTAAGATGCTCCCGTAAGGGGAGGTAACATAAAGGTCACAAAGAAAAAGGAGTCCTCCCAAGTGATGTGATAAGATTTTCCGAAGAAAATCTCCTGTATAGAAGAGGGCTGGTTTCAAACATGGTCTTGCAGGAAGTAGACCATAAATTGAGAGGTGGTCTCAAAAAGGCCCCCAATGGCGGATATGATCTGCCTTCTGTTAGAAATGGGATCCCTGGTTGGCCGAGGCTTGTGCCAAGGCCAGGCAGAAATCACCACTTCCAGTTAGGGTAGGGAAGTCACCCGCCAAGACAACCCCTGCTCACCCCCTTGGTAGCTTGGCACGAGCAGTCAGGCCTATCTCGGAGGTCATGTGTAAAGCATTTGGGCACGCACCCCCAGCAACAACCTTCCGGGCCCCCCACAAAAGGACTCCACACAAGATATATATGAAAATAGCTTTTGTATTGAAGAACACACTTAGACAGGACAACGCAACTTACAAGGTGCCAGGGGCACGGGCAGGGTTTACAAGGGACTATATACAGGGCAGTGCCATAGGGCCACTGCCAGGGATATGCACATGATGGAACTGGCATTAGAACACATAACCACTGGGAGCTTCCTAGAACTAGCACTAGAACCCATTACACCCAGGAGCTTCATGGAACTAGCGGTAGAACTCACTCTAACCAGGATTACATACATGAGGCAAGGTTATACAGGAGGGAAGGAATGGCACGGTACATAACACCACAGACGTACCTGTAGGAAGGAAACACAGAATAATTCTCAAGAAGCAAAGTTAACATTAGCCAATACTTTCAACAGGCCAGCTGGCCTCCTGGGGCTAGGATGCCCAGAGTCTCAATGTTCAGGACAGGCTGTAAGCAGCCCAGCGCACACCTACACGTAGCAGCTGCCCACGAAGTGCTGGGCAGCTGGGGACCAAGGATGGGGCCAACACGTAGGAGCCTCACAGACTCGGAACAATGGGTTAGGGTGGAGCCTCTCAGGCTCAGGAGGAATGCGCCAAATGGGGGAGCCTCTCTGGGCTCGAGAAGAAAGGGCCACGTGGGAGCCATCTCGGGCTCGAGAACAAAATGGTGGGCGGAGCCTTGCAGGCTCATAGGGACAGGTGCCAAAAGGTGGAGCCTCTCGGGGCTCAAGGACAATGGTGGAACCTCTTGGGGCTCGGTGTCCGTGGTGGAGCCTCTCGGGGCTCGGGCCAAGATATGGGCAAGCGGGGTCCCCCTCGGGGGACCCGGCATCACTGGGGGCCCCACGAGGCCAAAAGCACAACAGACGGGTCGTTGTAGGGGAGGGGCGGGTACCGGCAATGTGCCCCGACGCCCCCTCCCCTTCGCGGCACTCACCGGGTCTGCGCGGGATTCTCCTCGCTCCTGGGGGCCCGGGGGGGGAAGCGGCAGCACTCGTGGGGGGAGGCAGGGGCGCGGAGTAGCCTCCCGCCGCTCCCTGCACTCTCGGCATTCTCCTCTCGTCTCCACAGCTCCCCGGGCCGCCGGCCATTCAGAGCGCGGCCCGGGGAGACGTCATCAGCCCAGCCCGGGCCGGCAGCCAATCAGAGCGCGGCCCGGGGGAGGGCCTCACGAGGGTCCCGGGCTGCGGCGGTGAACACGGGGGAGATAACGAGGGCCAGGCTCCCTCGATAAATATAGCGAGGGCGGGGGCAAGCGAGGTAGGCACTCGCTGGGGGCTCGGGCCCCCCCACACAAACGGGCAAACGCCGAGTGGGCACCGGCTGGGGGAGGTTAGCGCTCCCAGCGCTAGAAGCATGAATGAGCGCCTCAAGGCGCTAGGACAGCAGGACAGCGCTCCCAAGCGCTAAAAGCATAGATGAAGCGCCCCAAGGCGCTAGGACAGCAGGAAAGCGCTCCCAGGCGCTAGAAGCATAGAAAGCAGAGTCCATGGGAAGTCCAGGATGTCAGGGGGAGCACAGTCGCTCCTAGAAGGGACAAGGGCCATCAGAAGTCCAGGAGCAGGGCAGGGCCCAGGGAGGCAAGCCCCCCCCCTGAGCCCAAGCAGTAGCACGCCCCTGCAGGGTTCCAGTCAGGACAAGCAGGAAAAGAGAGAGAGAAGAGGGCACACACTCCTTTTATACATGAGATCCCTTTGTCTAAAAAGGGGCAGGCAGGATGATAACCAGCTAGAACTGGTTATAAGGAATTTCCTATTACTGGCCAGGCTAGGACACCAGATGCACCCCAGGTGGGTGGGGCCAGCATTGTGGGGGAAAGCCCAGACCCATACAGGACACAGGCACAGCCCCTCCCTCACATCAGCATGTTAATCTCTCCATTCACAACCGGGGCAGACCCACACAGACTCCTGGAGCCAGGCTCCCCAGCTGGCTTCAGCCAATCACGCGCCAGCACACTTACTACACACACGCACCGATGTCTAGAAGTGGCACTTCCTTTCTGGACACATACACGCCGCATACATCATCTTGTAGCATTCAATCACACGAGTCCATACATACTAGACTCGAGCCTGTACCCCTCACGCACCAGGAACTATCAGGGACACACACATTCCCCATGCATTCCTATGGGAGGGCAATCCTCACCCATCTACACGCACTCAGAGTGGGAATCACCATCCCCAGGTCACATTTAACAAGCAAAACTTCAGGGGTGGACCGGCCAGAAGGGCCCAGTCCAACACCTTCCTAGAGGATTCAAATTTTTTTTGTACCTTTGGTATCAAATATAATATAGGTGTCATCAACCCTCAGAAACAGATATGCTTCCTCTGAGATCAAACCCATCCATCTCCACCTAGATAACCACTAACATATTTGTCCATCACTTCCTTAATATTGGTCTGGGATACATTACAATAGCAGTTTAAATCCCTTAGCTGATATTTCGCCTCTCCTGTATACAGGTCTAGGAGCCACAAAACAATATTTACCCCCTTATCAGATTGGCGAATAACCATATCCTTTCTAGCTTTCACTTTATCTATGACCTGGCGATACCTGGTCACTTGAGTATCAATTTCTGATAAAAATGTTTGACTTGATTCGACAGATAATCCCTTTAAGTCAGAAATAACCAGGTCAGAGGCAATATCAAAAGAGTTTATTGGTAGGATTGGCAGAAAAACAGCTTTGAGATTGAATTAGGTGTCCAAACTCTAATAAATATCAACACCAAGAACATCTGTTGCATCTGAGGTCGAGGTCACTGGGATAGCTCCTTCATTTTCTCTTTCCAATTGTTCTAATTCAAACAATAATTCCATGTCAGCCTTTGCCAAGTTGCTCGTTGCCGTTTCACCACTGGTTGTGGGGCGCGATCTTAAATTCCTTGCAAGCAAAATATTTTTGAAGCTTTAGCCTCCTCATGGATCGGAAGAAGTCTATCAGAGTTTTTCCATAATTAAAATTAGTTGGAGAACACTACGTTAAGCCAAAAGCAAGACCGTTTCTTCTTCTCTTGACAATTCTATGTCCGTATGGCTGACTAGTCTGAGCATTCTCCATTTCCTCCATCATTTGTTCTGACATGCCTGTCTTGCTTTGGTCCCTGATCTTGGCTCAATTCAGCTGTATCCTTCTTTGCGAGCATTTCCTTTTCTATGAGAGCTTGGTCTTAAATGTAATGTTCCTCCTTACCTTAATAAACGGAGCACATCAACTGTGGGGGATATCTCAAGCAGATCCTGTGCCGCCAGATGTAAAACGTTTGGAGACAAGTTAAATAGCTGGTGGTTGCCCAGTGATTGCTGATTCTGCGATAGTTTTCAAAAAGAACAATTGATGGACAGAATGCAGAACGTCATACATTCCCCCCAGTACAGAGATCTGGGTCTAAATCCATCATTTTTTTTGCTCACCAGGTCATTCCAGTTTGAACCCAGCCATATGAAAATCTTTCTTGACCTTGTGCCTCACTTGAACAGTCCAGCCCGAACTGCCAGGCCAGGTCCTCCCTGGATTGGAAACAAGCATCCAAGGATAGCTTGACTCCCATGAGGCACAAGGTCAAGACTGATTTGTATATAGCTGTGTCTGAACTGGGGTGACAGAGTGAGCTAAAGAACGATGATGGATTCAACCCAGATCTGTGACTGGGGGTGAGTATGAAAAGTTTCAGCGCTCCGTCCATCATCTCCTTGTGTTTGCTTTTTGTGATAGTTTGTCCTAGCAGATTATCGAATCTGAGCGAAAACATGTAGATTTGCCATCTTTGATAGTGTATTATATCCTCTCAGAAACATCACTCACTGGATGATGTCAGTTATGTCATCGGTGTTGTCACTGACCATGTCATGAGTGATGCAATAGGTGAGGTCATAAGCAGAGTATTGAGGGTGCGTAAGTTATAGTTAGCTCAGGTAACTATAACTGCTGAATTTCTATGGTTTTGTACGAGTGAAATGTGAGCCGAACTAGAACGCCTCTGTAACCTTTGGAATTTTCAGGGAATTTCTAAGGTTTTTAAAATTCTTTTTCCTAACTATAATGTCCACGTGACCTTTGTTCTTTCACTGAATTTCTACTTTTTTTAAATGTTATTTCCCAACTATAAAGTTCCGGCAACTTTGTTTTTTTTAAGTGAAATTCTAAGTTTTACATTTTATTTCCCAACTGTAACCACTAATCTTTGACAGCAAGTGTGTGAGTGTGTGTGTGTGTGTGTGTGTGTGTGTGTGCGTGTGTGTGTGCGTGTGTGCGTGTGTGTGTGTGTGCGTGCATGTGTGTGTGCGTGAGTGCATGTGTGTGTGCGTGAGTGTGTGCGTGAGTGCATGTGTGTGTGCGTGAGTGCATGTGTGTGTGCGTGAGTGCATGTGTGTGTGCGTGAGTGCATGTGTGTGTGCGTGAGTGCATGTGTGTGTGCGTGAGTGCATGTGTGAGTGCGTGTGTGTGTGTGAGTGCGTCCATGAGTGCGTGCATGCATAAGTGCGTGCGTGCATGAGTGCGTGCGTGCATGAGTGCGTGCGTGCATGAGTGCGTGCGTGCATGAGTGCGTGCGTGCATGAGTGCGTGCGTGCATGAGTGCGTGCGTGCATGAGTGAATGCGTGCATGAGTGCGAGAGTGGGTCCCTCGGGGTTGTGTGAGTGCGTGCCTCCGCAGGGTGCGTGAGTGGGTGTGTGGGTGGGTGGGTGCGTGGGTGGGTGCGTGGGTGGGTGCGTGGGTGGGTGTGTGGGTGGGTGGGTGTGTGGGTGGGTGGGTGGGTGTGTGCGTGGGTGGGTGCGGGTGGGTGTGTGGGTGGGTGGGTGTGTGGGTGGGTGGGTGTGTGAGTGGGTGGGTGTGTGAGTGGGTGGGTGTGTGAGTGGGTGGGTGTGTGAGTGGGTGGGTGGGTGTGTGAGTGGGTGGCTGTGTGAGTGGGTGGCTGTGTGAGTGGGTGTGTGAGTGGGTGCATAGCTGTCTCACTGGGTCTGTGAGTGGCTGCATAGGTGTCTCACTGGGTCTGGGAATGGGTGTCAGAGTGTGAGAGGGCCTGTGGGTGGGTCTCAGAGTGGGTGCATGAGTGTCTGAATGGGTCAGTGAGTGCATGAGTCTCCAAGTGGGTCTGAGAGTTGGTGCATCATTGTCTGAGTGGGTCTGTCAGTGGGTGCATGAATGGGTCTCCGACAGGGTGCATAACTATCAGTGGGTCTGAGTGGGCGCATCATTGTCTGAGAGGGTCTGTGAATGCATTATTCTTTTTACGTCAAAATTCGTGAATGCATCGCAACATTGCACGGGGCCGTGCTGACAGTCGCGACGTATTTGAGAACATTGCTCCTGAGGGAAAAATATTTTTTGAGTTGTTGTACACAAAGGGTGCCGCGAAAACCCCTATATTCCACCCATGGGGTCGGGGTACCTCAACCTGGACACCTTATACCTCTTTTCACTTATATTTGAAGGCCCCGGGGACCATCACCCATTAGATAAAATGGCTGTCGCAAGTCTCTCCTTAGTGTTCGGCCAGTCAATCACGGCATTGCTGTTGATGAGTGAATCCGCGGTTAATCGCAAAATTGTCATGAATTATACACGGCCACAGATATCACTGACTTGGTTCTCCTAAATTATTAAACAACTACTGCACAGATTTATACCAGATAACTGAAAGCGTAATCAGCTAACCAAAATCTACCTTCCTGCCAAATTTTGCATAATTCCGTCCAGCGATCCGGGCTGCTGGTGATTTTTTTTTTACCCCACCCATTTTTCTCGGCCCGCTTGACAGATCACCCCAAAACTTTCCATGTACAACAAAACTCAATTGGTAGGTATTATTAACATACACACACACATGCATGCTTTCTTATATTATATTTATTTTGGCTTCTTTAGGATGTATCACTTAAAAATACGCAGTGAGGCGTTTTTAGGGTTCAATTGTGGGTAGCTTTAAAGGATAGTAAGGAGTTTTTAGAGGTTATAAGTGAGTATAGGGAGTTAAAATATAAAATAATGTTTTTTTATTAAAAGTGGTGTGTGAGTTTACATTACCATAAAGCTTTTTAAATATATCTAATTTTTCAAGAGGACTCCAATTGGCTGCAGTAAATCATAGTTGGTTTTTAAGGATGCCTTCGTAGGCGATAGTGTTTTCTAAAACAAACATCTATATTATCCAGTGGCACTTAACACTGAGTAGTTCTAGTTAGGATCCTGTTTCATTAGAAAATAGATTTTTCAGTCTGATTACAACTTTGACAGTGTATGACAAATATTAACAAAATGTCCTCGCCCCTCAACAGTGTCTCAACATAAGATCCTTCCAGAAAACATTACAGCTTAATCAGTCAAGTTGGAGATTGCAGGGGGGTTCCAAGACAAGTTCTCTCCATTTATTTTTTCATAGAAAAATTAAACACAGCTACAGCCAAAACGGCTGAATGAACTTAAAACAAAATGTGAAAGAAAGTTAACTCTTTACTACTAAAGCATGCTTTTTGTGATCTTATAAAAATCCATTTAGTAGTTTGAGAAATTAATTTTAAAAATGTATGTAGATATCACACAACGGAGGATCCAAAGACTGATGAGATTAAAAGATTAGATCTGAGTGGCTGCCACATCAACAAAGATGCTGCAGCAGTAATTTTAGGACTCTGAGGCAGTGTCCCGAAAAAATCCATATATGAGTAAAAGTAATTACACCCTGACCCCCACTAGGCTTGGCATATGTGTCGCAGAGAGACACCCTCATTCCCTCTGGAGCCCAAAAAATCTTTTTTTTTTCAGATCCGTGGTGAATCTACAGTACTGTAATTTAAAAGGGCATGTAGCAACCATCTCCTGAGCTATTTATAAGGCCCCAGGGACCCCATCCCAAAAGTCTTGTAAAAAAATAAGATGTTGAAGGAGGCAGGCAGAGGGTCCACCCTCCCAGAGCCATAAAATTGTCCAAGGCTATCCATACCGCAGGTCCGAAGCATTTTTTTGCAATGCAATATAGACAGAGCGCCCCGTCCCGAACTATCCTATGGCCCTTGTGACAAACAGTATACCGGTGACACCATCACTGCTGGACACCACGCTGTTCCCGGCCCACAAAGTGCTGGCAGGGAGAACTTAACACATGCTTTTGTTCCTAAATGTAAAGAAAGTCGGAATTGGAGGCAACACTTTAGTTATTGGACTCCTCAGATTTGGAATTCCCTGCCTCAACAAATTTGGCAGGCCCGCCTGAAGCCTCCTTTAGGAAACAGTTAAAAACTTGGCTTTTAACTTCAAGCGATTCATTTCTCCTACTCGCCTCTTCTCTAGAGCAGAGTTTTAGTGCTGGCACACTTCAATGAAGAAGCCATGCGCTTTAAAAACTCGCCTCTATTATTATTATGATTGTTCTCATCCAGCAGAAATTAAAGCTGCTCCTGCTGGGAAGGAGCAAATCATTGCAGCCAGCTCCAGACACACCCAGAATGACCGAATGCAGGGGAGCTTTCAGGCCATGGGCCTCTCCATGTGGCCACCAACGTTAACCTTGTTGACACCCGAGTGATTAAAAATGGGAAAAAAAATAAAAGTGGGAGCCAGCAGGACTGCAGGGGGGCTTTGGGGCTAAAAAAAAAAAAACATCAAAAAAGCCTGGACAGAATAATAAATTAGCAGCTGATGCCACTATTAGCCATGTTCCAGGCAAGGAGGACCCCCCCCCCCCACAATGCCCTTTATGGGGTTACTTACATATTTTGTTCTATGGTGGTGTCCCAATCTGGTCAGGGGCACCACCAGCATGCTATTCAAGTTTTGTGGGGGCCGCAGGAAGTCCAGCTTCTCCCCACAAAAAAAAAAGACACGAAAATGCCCTGTTTCCTGGGGTTTATATAACCTTACCCTAGGAAAAGTCACTATATTTTTAAGTATTCTCAGAGCTGGAATTTTTGCTTTACAGCTTGGGAATTCCAGGAGCCCTTGCAAGTTATAGTAAGTTAATTATTCCATGGAGTGAGTTACAGTTACTTGAGTTCACTATTACTGGTGAATGTCAGTGTTTTTTTTAGTTTAACATGTTATCTTACAACTGACTTTTTAACCTAACTATAACATCATTTTAACCTTTGTTTTATCAGTGAACACGCACATACACTAAAAATATTAGCAAATACTCTATTTAAAAGTACCATGATTTAAAACAACACATCGAAAAGGTAATCACATTGTTCTTACTGCTAATGGAATGCATGGCAATGCCACATTTGATGAGGGCGGACTGCCATGGTCAAGCCTGGCAGCCGACTCCATTTGACACCGTTTTGAATCAGTACAAAGAGATCAGCAACAGCAATTCTTTGCTCTCGATGTTTTTCATAGTCATGGAATACAATCGCGTGCTGTTATAAGCATAGTAAATATAGGGACGAACTGGAACAGAGGCTGTCAGAAAGTGGCCATACTTTTTAACAAGTTAAATCCACAACTTCCACAAAAGCAGGACGGCTGAAATAAATCAACAGGCTGCAGCAGAGTTCTTTAACTAGCAGAAGCCCATCAACAACCAAAAGGAGATGCCGCTCTTGTCCTGTCTCTGCCACCCACTCCAGTTAGTAAAGGTGTGAGTGAGCATGTCACTAGGCTACTTGTTTATGAACACGTCCTGAAAAATGCATAGAGTTCCGGGACCATTGTCTCAGGCTAAAATAAATGGGATTTCCTTTCCCTTTTAACTAAATATTTGTTTGTGATGTGTTCATGCTCTTTACCCAAATTAAAAGTTACTTACCTGCGGTAACAATCATTCTGGTGGATACTTTATCTACTTCCTACGGTCACAGAAGCCATATAGCGCCCACCCCAGCGTGATGTCATCAGTTTCCATTGTTTTTTTCAAAACCTTCGAGGCAAGAGGTTGACCCTGGCATCAACATTAAGTAGTGCAGCACCAAATGTAATCTCGGGATCTTATTAACGTTCCCTATAACACATCCGTCAAATTGGGCAGGCAGACAGGTCAGTGGAGAATCTGCAATAAGACAGGGTACCACCAGAAAGATACTTAACAAAGGTATTTTTTTTTTCTGACGCCACTCAGCAGATCAACATGTGTGTGGTCTTGAATGCAAATATAATTTGCATAACTGAAGAACAGCACATTTTTTGTTATTGATCTTTGGGGGGCAGGGGGAAATGATAGTCCAATGTCCACAGAATAAAGCATAAAATGGAGAGGCGGCGAGAAACGACAATCGTGCTTCGAACCCCTATTATTGTACATTTGCTTTGAGACAGTAAGCTGTTTTTCAACTCACTCGAACGTAAGAATCTGAATACAGCAAAATAATGACTTAAAGTAGGTTAAGCGGAATGTCCCATACTACCAACTTTTTTTCCACAGTATCCACCAGTCAACCTAATTAATGTCTGCTGAGTAATCAATGAAACAAGCGAAAATTGGAGGTCCTTCAAGTCTGACTGCACGGTGAGGCAATAAAGATATGGTCACAATGTTATCCGTCGTACTACAAATCGGTCCGAAACTGGTTTGAAAGAAGGGTATGAATGCATTCTTATTTGACTAGGTTTCCAGCTAAAATCTTTGTATATACCCTTCCATCGACATCTAGCAGCACAATTTGGCAATATCTGGAGGGATCTGTTCTACTGTCCTTTTTGTAAACGGGGCATAAGATGGAACCTAATCAAGAATTATCAATTGTACCTGTTAGAAATAGAGATTGATGTGCCACAGTATTGCTGGTGTCTAATTCAAACTTAAATTGCATTTTGTCCCTCCTGCACCACCTCCTCAAAATGTGCCTTAATTTCATTCAGGATGTGTGGTAACATCAATTGGACATCCACAAAGCATGGGTGTAGAGCACCAGGCTTTGAGGCGATTGGATTTCCTAACCGCGGGGACAGACTGGAAGATGCTGGCCGACTAACCCAAGGAGAAGGAGACGTGAAATCCCAGGCCCTCCGAAGAAGACTACGCTATAACAGAAGTGAGCTATTCTCAAGATGCCATGACCAGGTCGAACATGCCAGATAGTGCTGCTGGAAGGAGGACTACAGTGAGGATGTTTGTCCTCATGTTCACTGCTGTGTGCAGCAGATTCTATACTTTAGAGGGCTTTTCCACTACTGAATAATAGGACATGACCTCTGGTGTTGGAGAGTCTGCTGGAAACTCCATTTCAATTTCTGGGGAGATCTGGCTGAAGTCCGGCCTCTCAACACATAAGCCTGATATCCCCATCATGGTCCAAAGTATACTGGTTTAACAAATCTGAGTCCAATCCAAACAGGTAATGGATTTTATGCCTGCTTTCCTCTCTTTTAGTAGTCTCTGTGATCTGTTCTGTGGAGCGGGCCCTGAAGGCAGCGCCGGAGGTGGTAGCATCTGGTTTGGTGGAGCTGTCCATTATGCACAAGGATACTTGTTGGACTGGGCCCTTCTGGCAGGTCCACCCCTGAAGTTTTTGCTTGCTATATGTGACCTGGGGATGGTGATTCCCACTCTGAGTGCGTGTAGATGGGAGAGGCCTGCCCTCCCATAGGAATGCATGGGGAATGTGTGTGTCCCTGATAGTTCCTGATGCGTGGGGGGTACAGGCTCGAGTCTGGTATGTGTGGACTCGTGTGATTGAATGCTGCAAGATGATGTATGGGGCGTGTGTGTGTCTAGAAGGGTAGTGCCACTTCTAGACATGGGTGTGTGTGCAGTAGGTTTGCTGGCGCGTGATTGGCTGAAGCCGGCTGGGGAGCCTGGCTCCAGGAGTCTGTGTGGGTCTGCCCCGGTGGTGAATGGAGAGATTAACATGCTGATGTGAGGGAGGGGCTGTGCCTGTATCCTGTATGGGGCTGGGCTTTCCCCCACAATGCTGGCTCCACCCCCCTGGGGTGCGTCTGATGACCCTAGCCTGCCTGATGAATGGAAGGGGTGGCTGGGGAAAACAAGATACTCCCAAAACCAGCTGCGACTGGTTTCTCCCCACCCAGCACCCTTAGACAAAGGAATTTCATGTATAAAAAGAGGCTGCGACCTCTTCTAAAATGTTCTTGTTCCCAACTTGAATCTACCAGGGGCGTGCTGCTGCTTGGGCTCAGGGTTGGCTTGCCTCCCTGGGCCCTGCCCTGCTCCTGGACTTCTGATGGCCTTTTCTCTTCTAGGAGTTGCTGTGCTCCACCTGAGGTCCTGGACTTCCTATGGACTTTGCTGTTTCTCATCTAGCGCTTGGGAACGCTTTCTTTTGACCCCCAGCGCTTGGGAGCGCTGTTCCTCCTGCCCAGCGCCTGGGAGCGCTGATTCCTGCCCTCTAGCGCTTTGGGGCGCTTCATTCCTGTACTAGCGCTGGGAGCGCTATATTCCACAAGCCGGTGCCCACCCGGCATTTGCCCCGTTCCGCGGAGATTCTACACCCCCAGCGAGTGGCTACCTCGCTATTCGCCCTTAATTCTCGAGGGAGCCTGGCCCTCGTCATTTCCCCCGAGCCACCGCCGCCGGCCCGGGACCCCTCGTGATGTTATCCCCGGGCCGCGCTGGGATTGGCTGCCGGCCCGGGATTTGCTGCTGATGTCTCCCCGGGCCGCGCTGTGATTGGCCGGCGGCCCGAGGAGCTGGTGAGGCGACTATAGAGAGCCAAGAAGGCAGGGGGCGGCGGGAGCCTACTCCGCGCCCCTGCGTCCCCCCAGGAGAACTGCTGCTTCCCCCCCGGGGCCCACAGGAGCGAGAGGGAGCCCCGGAGCGTGAGGAAAGACCAGCGCCGGCCCGGTGAGTGCAGCGAAGGGGAGGGGGCATCGGGGCACACTGCCAGTGCCCGCCCCTCCCCTCCCCTCCAATGATCCGTCTGTTGTGCTGCAGAGGCCCGGGGGCCCCCGGTGATATCGAGTCCCCCGAGAGGGACTCCGCCTACCTTGGCCTGACGAGCCTGCGAGGCTCGGTCCCCGCAACGTCATGGTCGAGCCAGAGAGGCTCGAGTGCCCGTCTCTGTTCTGTCTCGAGCCCCGAGAAGGCTCCCACGTGTCCCTTTGTTCCCGAGCCCAGAGAAGCTCGAGTGCCAGTCTCTGTTCTTCCCCGAGCCCCGAGAGGCTCCAACGTGTCCCCGAGCGGCTCCACCATGGTCCCTTGTCCTTTTCGAGCCTGCAAGGCTCCGCCCAGCATCTTTGTTCTCGAGCCCTAGAGGCTCCATCATGGCGCCATTATTCCCCCGAGTCTGCGAGGCTCCCATGAGGCCCCTCAGCTGCCCAGCACTTCGTGGGCAGCTGCCACGTGTAGGTTTGCCCCTGGCTACCTGCTGCCTCCCCTGAACATCGTGACATTGGGCGTCCTAGCCCCAGGAAGGCCAGTTGGCCCGTTGAACGCTATTGGCTAATATTAATGTGATTCTGAGAGTTATTACGTGTTGCCCTTCTGATGGGGCCTCTGTTGTGTTATGTACCTTGTCCTTCCTTCCCTCCTGAATATCCGATGTCCCATGTATGTTGATCCTGGTTAGAGTGAGTTCTACTGCTAGTTCCATGAAACTCCTAGTTATGTGTTCTAGTGCTAGTTCTAGGAAGCTCCCAGTTGTTATGTGTTCTAATGCCAGTTCCATCATGTGCATATTCCTGGCGGTGGTCCCATGGCCCTGCCCTGTATATAGTCCCTTGTAAACCCTGCCCGTGCCCCTGGCACCTTGTAAATTGCGTATTTATATCTAAGTGTGTTTTTCAATACAAAGGCTATTTTCATATATATCTTGTGTGGAGTTCCTTTTGTGGGGGGGCCCGGGAGGTTGTTGCTGGGGGTGCGTGCGCAAATGCTTTACACATGACCTCTGAGATAGGCCTGACTGCTCGTGCCAAGCTACCAAGGGGGTGAGCAGGTGTTGTCTTGGCGGGTGACTTCCGTACCCTAACTAGAAATGGTGATTTCTGCCTGGCCTTGGCCAACCAGGGATCCCATTTCTAACAATACTGTGTCGAATAATTGAGTGCTAGAGAGAACAATGGAAGGCACCAGCGTCAAGAGTCAAGGCCATGAACATATTCAGTCCATATTGCATCATGGGCCTCGAAAGTGCACCTGGTTGTGTTGCAGCATGGGTAAAGATGGTGTACATAATGTTAAGAAATGCAGACAGGTTTGAGCCTGGAGTCAGGAACTCCGGATAGTAGGGTGCCGGCATAGGGTGTTCCAGGAGTGAGGGACCCAGTGATGATGAATCAGAAAATGCTGCTGAAGGAGCCGGTGGAAATTGGGAAGGTTCTGGGCTGAGTGCTGTGGGGTCAATGGCACAAGGCCGCTTAGAGTAAAATGTTTGGGCTCCATGAAAACCATCTCCAGTTCTTAGACGGAGGATCCTGTGGGACATAGATGGCATCTAGTGACTATCCTATGCCACGGTTATTATATTTCTTAGGCTTTCACTGCTTACCGAGGGAGTTTGATGACTTTGACCTGAAGCGAGGCTTGAACGGCAATGGTTGTGCCTCTCAGCCTGGGCTCAGCCCATGACGAGTTTGGCTTCGCACAAAGTAAAATTCATCTACCGTTAGGAATTCTAGTCTAAATAAAATGCCCAATACGTCTTTCAATGCAAAAATATAGAAACTTAATTGGGCGCACTTTTTCACCTCACTGTATGGCTCCTGTACAATGCATGCACACCATACATTCTCCCACAGCCCCAATATGTCCAAGGACACAAAGGCCACCGCACAAGACTTCACCAGCAAAAAACCTAATCTGAATCTTGGTGTGTGTTTGGCAAAGATCAGTGGCACTCTTTCCAGTGCCACTAGCTCCATTGGTCTCAGGGGGGGTTGGAGTTATGTGTAGGGGTCTCTGAGAAACCTCTTGAATTCCACTGTGCAGTTTAGAAAAAGGAAACAAGTATCATGCTGTAAACCAAAGGAGAGCAGCTGTAACAGTATGAGCGAACATTAGATTTTAAATGTTTGTTTTTCTCTTTCCATCGACTTCATAGGCAGCACAAGACTACGAAAATATGTCCTGCATAACACTCAGTTTTTGAGAGCAAGTTGCACACCATTTTCGAACATCTGAACTTCTTAGCATTGGCAACCATTTCATTGCCCCAATACGGTACAAGGCATCTTCGGAAATACTTTTTTGTACTTTGTCAGGTAAGGCTAATGACATTAAAATGTAAACGGAGCACAACACTTCACTTACTTTTAAGTTTGATCTATGGAGAAGAACGCATGGGCACCTTTTTAACCCAAATGGGTTGCTATAATGCTGAATACTAATTTAGCAGAAACTTTTTTGTGATTGAATCAACTGGTTTAGGTTAGTTGCCTCTAGCAAGTTCTTATTCAGAGCTAGATAGTTTTAAATTGTGCAGGCCATTTTTTTATTGAGCAAAGGAGAACAGAGACGTTGTTTTCAGAATGAAGGAATGGAACTAAACTACAAGCTAAGGGACACTCCGTCTAGAAATCTAAAGGAGAGGCGACAGACACCTTAAGCACAGGGGTGGCAAGTAGTTTTAAGCTCATCACATGAGGTAGTAGGGAGTTTAAGAGAAGGGTTTAATCTGACTACACAATGCATATGTATGCAAAGACTGAAGAAGACACCTGAGGAAGCATAACCCATGACCACCCAGACACGGGACATTGGTAAGGGACCACGACTCACTCTTATTCTGGAACATCAACGGGTTGGGAAACAAGCTGAAGAGAGATGTGGTGACAATTCTTAAAGAGGCAGAACTTGGACATTGTTCTACAAAGAGAGACCCCGTCTGGTGGGAAATAATTTTAGTTTCTTTGGGAGCGGTAGGTGCAAAGTTTTAGTTCTTTCGGGATTCACATTGTTGTGAGGAGTTGGTATCCTGCTCCGCAGGTCACTACTGCTGAAGGTCAACCAAATGTGGGTGGGTCGGGTGACTGCTTTGCTGCAGTGAGTGGGACATGGAAAGGGGACCTGAAAACAGTGGCTTCCTGGTACCTCTCTCTACGACTGCAGTCACTGATGATCGCAAGATTGACTGGCTCGATTGCTGGATATGCGCACTATAGTTGGGGGGGCTTGGATCTCAACCTTACAATAAGGGTAGTATGGGACAAGTTCATAAAAGTCAGACAAGAAGCTACAAGTGAAACAACTGCGTGCTTTTACAGATGCCATGGGATTGGACTTTGGAGAGAAGAAAATCCCAATACCAGACAGTATTCCTTCATGTTGGGCACGACTGGGCCGATGTCCAGGCTAGATTACTTCCTGGTCCCCATCCACAGGAGATGAAATACTTCGATACCAAATTATTTTCAAGAGGAATTTCGTACTTCTCGCCACTGAGCATTCACCTTCGGCTGTGGACTACACCAAGCAATGTTTTAGTGAAAGTACCAGAACGGTTTCATGCAGCGTGCACATTTGGGTTGCAAACAAGACAGGGGCAGGGAACTTCTGCTATCCATGTAGCCGGGAAAAATGAGAGATTAAAAAAGCTAGCGGAGATAGAAGAAAGGTCAAGTCGTTGGGCAGTGGAGTATGTATTGCAGCAGAGTACAGAGCCAATATATCACATAACGCTGGAAAGAGTAACATAGGGTGTCTGTAGCGAGGGAGATTAGCGCAATATAGAGCTAAACAGCACAAGCCGTATGAAGTGGGTTACAAAGCTGGGAAGACGCTGGCTTGGCCAGCACAGAGAGAAGAAGAAGACGCCGGATACAGAGCGTAAAATACAAGGATTGGGTCATTGTCGAAGGGGCAAAGGAGTGGACGGAGACCATTGCAGCCCATTTGTCTGATCTGTATCAATCTTAAATTAGGGTAATGCCAGAGGAGCAGCAGAAATTTTTCTACCACATACATATGCCAGCATAGGATGAGGATGATAAATGCTAGACAGGGTTATCAGCGTGGACAAAGTAAGGGAGACATTTCAATCACTCAAAACCCAACGAATCCCCAGAAGAATTCTTTATATGCTAGGAGGATAAAGTTGCAGAGCCATTTAGGGACACACTATTATTAATATTATTTGTTAAGCACAACAAATCATCCTGAAAGGGTCTCTATGTGCTTCTGCTGCATATCTTCGAACATGGGCTCCAGATTGAAGATATTGGAGTAGTGGACTAAAAGCACGACTAAAACATCCATGTTTTAAGAGCTTTTTGCATTGTCTGTGGTCGGTATTAACACAGATGTATTGGGAGCTGGATTCAGTATTGAGGGGCTAGGCACGAAAATGATCTACCCCAATTTCTGGTGGTACGAATGCAGCGTGGGTGGATGTAACATATTTCCCGCAGGACCCAAGACTCCTACTGGGGGGCATACAAATTTAGTTTTTTCTGCAAATACTGAGGTCCAGTCCCATAAAGGGATTTGTGAACCAAACAAAGAAGTGTAAATCATGATCGCTATTTTATAGGTAACCAGTGAAGGCTTCTTAGAATGGTTACTGAAGACAATAGGGGTGGAAGATAAAAAACTAAACATGCTGCTGTATTTTGGACCATCTGAAGTTTTGAGAACAGACCTTCATTCTGACCTAAAAGCCATTAACACATTCCCATAAAACTGGCGATAAATTATAAGGACCCGGACTAGGAATTTTCTTGATTGAAGTGGTATCCATTGAAATATTTTTCTTAAGAGGAGCAGAATACCAAAACATACGCCCTTGATGTAGTTTATATGTTCCTTCATGGACCGTTCTCATCCACCATGATTCCTAGGTTTCTCACCACTGCCTTTGGAGTTGGAGCTATGCCCAAGCCATTAGGCTACCAGTCATCTGACCAAATCAAGTGGGCCTTCCCAAACAGTACAACCTCTGTTTTTCTTGCACTAAGTTGAAAACAATTCTGCTGCATCCACATGGCAATATGATCCATGCAGTCTCAGAAATTGTACATTGGTATCTTCCGGATTTGGTACCATTGTGATGACAAGCTGAGTGTCATCTGCATAAGAGATTATCTTGAACCCATATGATTTTATTGCTTGTGAGAGTGGTGCCACGTAGACTTTAAAAAGAGTGGGACTTAGTGCAGATCCCTGTGGCACTCCCCTGTCCAGAATATGGTTCAGGAGACAAAGAAATAACTGCACTGTACGAGTACGCCCACTCAAAAAGTTCTTTAGCCAGCCCACTGCCCATAGACTTTCCCACTGACAACAATATCTTCCAGTCTTTTAGTTAAGACTTCGTGGGAGATGGTGTTGAAAGCCGCTGATACATCCAATAAGACCAGCATTGCTGCATGTCCATTGCCCAGGGAAAGTCTTATATTGTCCAAGACCTTTACCAGTTCTGTTTCCATTCTATGCAATGCTCGGAAACCTGACTGGGAAGGGTCGAGCAGATGGCAGCCCTCTAAGAATGTGTATTCGCTACTGTTTCCGTAACTTTCCCCAGAAAAAAGCGTAGGGAAATAGGTCTAAAATTTCTAGGTACTTTAGGATCTGCCATGGGCTTTTTTAGAATGGGTTTTAAACCTTGCCGATTTCCATTTTGCTGGAACTAATTCCAGGTTCAATGAAAGATTAAACAGGTCAGTAAGACCATGAAGGAAGGCAGGGGCCAGGGTGGACATAATATAGGGAGGAGCAAAGTCTTCTGGAGGTCCTGAATTAACTCTGTTTATCAGAGCACTGACTTCAACTTGCGTTAACATAGTAACACTGTACGAGGCAAAGAGTTGGGAGCCTGCCAAACGATTTTAAGATTGTTACGATAGTGCTCATCCATAAAGAGGGAAAAAGAAGTAACAGTGCACCTCTTACAGACCAATCACGTTAATACACTTTGAAGCAATCATTTTAGCAAATCGCTTCATGCAAGTTCTTGACAAATTCATCGCCACAGATCAATCCGAGTTGACGTCACTGGGGTCAACACAATCTTTGGAGGCTTTTTGCCTGCCTGGTGAGACCTGAAACTCTGTGAGAACCAGCAATTGTCGTAGCACTAGATACTGAAAAGGCATTTAGCTCCAGTGTGGAGTTTCCTACTGGCGACCCTGCAAAGACTGGGTTAGGATTACAGTTTCTGGCATCGACACAGCTCCTCTATTAAAGGCCTGTCGCCAGGATTGGAGTGTTGTCCATGAAGACTGAGTTGGAGAGAGTGAAAATGCAGCGTGCCCACTTCTCCCCCTGTTGTTCACAAAGGCATTGGAGCCCCATGTCTATTGGGTGAGAGTAAAGTACCAGACTTGGAGGATGCGATCTCCCTTTACGCGGATGATATACTACTCTACTTGTCAGACCCAATACAATCCAGGGCCAGAGCTTTGGAGGTCCCGAACATTTTTGGGAGGTTTTCTGGAGTGCGTATTAATTTACATAAGTCTGTGGTGTTACAGAAAACCCAGTGGGGATCTCCAGTGAGTTAAGAGTGCGCTTAATGCTCACCATGGGAGGGGTTTGGGAATATTTGGGCAAATATGTGACGCAAGGTCCAGTCAAGTTTCAGAGGTGAAACTTAGGGAGGATCCTTGAGGATTACAAACATAATGTGAGTCACTGGTCCGGTATTCCTATAAGACTGTCGGGTAGAGGATCTCTTTAGAAAATTATAAAACTACCAAAATTCTTATATATGCTACAAAACATGCTGAATGCAATTTCCAATGATTTGTTTCCAGGCAGACGCGGTGACATGACAGCTGTCATGGCATGGGGGCTCGCCAAGATAAGCCTTCGTGACCCTGATTATGAACTCTTTTACATCAGGATAGCCCTTTCTAATCTAAAACAATATCATGGTGCGACACAATTGTTGGTGGACACCGAATGGGTCTCTGTGGCTCAACAACAGCCAACAATGAGAACCGACACTTATAAGAGATGCAAGAGGTTACTCCTCTACATTGTATGCCAACACCGGATTAGCTCAGAACCAAACGACAACTGATGCTGCAATAAAGATATGAAGAGGGCCACCTAGAAGCTGGGCAGGAAAGGTCACACGGGAAGCCTCATTGTGGGATTCCGACATCCTAGTAAACCTATAAAAGTTGGAGGGACAGAGGCAATAAAACATGCTGAGGATATCTAAACTGGGGGCTATCTGGGATACTCGGGGATTTCTCCCATTCAAAGAGCTGCAGAAACCGTACTGCCTAGTGGAGTCTCAATGTTATAGGCACGCACAAGTGAAACATGCCCTGGAAGGATATGGGGATAGGCTGCAAGAGCTGGATGAAGAAACACTATTACAGTATAGAGCACTTGCAGCCCCCTTGCATAAGCATACAATATGACAGATCTATAGAAACCTTAATGATAATGGTCAGCCTCCCTTAGACATACTGTAGGAAAAGTGGGAACGTGGCCTGGGGGTCTTGAAGGACGTTGCTAGTTGACACCCTAGGAAATTGCAATCAGGATGGGATTTCAACTGGTGCAAATTAAAATCCTGCACCAGGCATACTTCATGACGGCTAGGCTCTACCAAATGGGGAGGGCAGATGACGAAAAATGGTTTAGAGGCTGTGGTCAAATTGGCATGCTGGTTCATACCCTGTGGGGCTGACCACTCATATAGCTCTTCTGGACTCAGATGAGCAGCAAACTGGATTGTCACAGAGCGGACCTGACATTCACCCACTGTTGGATAAATTAGGCATTTGGGGCTATTAGACTGCAAAGGTATACTCTACTCCTGTGCAACGTAGCATCAACGGTTGCCAGAAGAGACATTATCAGACTATGGGGTAGCCCAGATATCCTGGCTGTGCAACAATGGCAAGCAAAACTGGTTTGGTGCATGCTGGCGGAAACGTCTGTATACAAGACAAAAGGCTGCCTTCAGAAATGTCAGAACATATGGGTTCCCTGGAGGGACTTTTGGGACACAGACTGAATCTTCCTTACAGGAAGAAGGTCCTAGGTGGCCGATTATAGTAGGAGGTCTCACCCGATAGGGAGAACTTGGGCGAGGGGGTACTTGCTGTGCAAGCAAATCCTGGTCTGTGGGGAGTTACAGTAGCCTTCTGGAATACAATAAGTAGAATGAAAATATGTGTTGTGTTATAGAAAGTGGTATCAAACAAGGGGAATAAAAGTGGACGATTTTTAATGGGGTCCAATGTACTCGTCCTAAGCAGCAGCAAACAAAACGTATTGTACAGAGTTCCCCAGTGGGAGCTAGTGGTTTAGCTCGGTTAGTCTTTTCTCTCAATAGTTATGACAGGTAACGTGCATGGTGTAGACCCTTTTCAGAATGTAAGGATACCTCACACAGGTTATCGACAGGACAACAACTGTTGTCCCAGTCGATGACCGTCCAGCGTCATCATTGGTATCCTGCTCCTACGGCAGGCTGGCGGTGCAATGCCCGTCGGGCAGCAAGGGGAGCTGCACTTTAGTGGAGATCTTTTATTCTGAGCCAACGGGTGTGTGTGTGTGAGGGGCCTGAGGAGTGCAATAGTGAGCAAGGGGGTGTGTGTGTCTAAAAAAAGTCAGTCGAGTCCTTTGGGAATGATTTTAATGATCAGGCTCGCTGCTTTAGTAAAAATAAGGGGTATTAAGGAGTGATGGACAATGGGACCAGTCCTTATTCAACCCTTGATGTGAATGCGGTCGACATGTTTCTTGCCATAAGGGCAATTCGTCAGGACCTTAGTGCTCATATGATTGCTGGAATCCTCTTAGCTAAGAAGACCCCAATATACGACCTGTTTAGTGTCGTACAGAATTGGTTCCATGCGCGGGACCTCCTGGGAACTAGAGAAAAATAAACAGACATTGATGATGTTAAAGTGTGGTGTAAACAAATTACATCAAAAAGTGCCTGTATTCCAAGTGATTTAAAATGAGTGCCCAGTGAAGTAAACACTGCTATGTCATACCAAAGTTGAGTGGTACTATGAGAGAAAAGTGGTTAATCAATACAGAGCGCGCGGAGGACACGTTCTGTGTTTGGGCTGTCATGCTTATCCATTATAGCATGCATCTAGGTGAAAAGGCTGGGCTCACGGCTATGCAGCGTGCTGAGTCGGGTGCGACACCAAATTCATGGCCATTGATAATGTTACACCCTAATAAAGGCCGGTGGTGTGAGGAGCCTATGTTTAAAAATATGTATATGTCGACTAAGAAGTTTAGCCACATAACCCAAAGAAACCGCAAGTATAAAACCGCTCGGGTGGAGTTTGACACTCTGTCTCTAAGTGAGGTTGGTGCTGGCGTGATGGTCGTGATCACCAGCAAGTATTGAAAACAAACAGAATGCCCTGATCGACAAGTGCGCGTGATCAAGGGCAGAGTCAGAATCAATGATGCGCTTACCCGTTATGATTACTCCTGGGGGCCTCACGAGCTGTCCAGGTGGGGCCAGCAGCGAGAGAGGGGTACCTGCAGGGAGAGTAAGGCAACCCAGCGGGATCGTTTTAGACAAATATATATATATGCGCCTCCACGCAGAGCCCCGCGTGTAGGGGGCCAGCTCAGAAGTGACTTGCCGCGCGGCTGGCAGGGAGCACGCGGATTGTCAAGGATCGGCTCGACACCTTACCTCAAAGGTCGCTGATGGCAGGCATCTCAGCACCTACCCATCCCACGGTGAACCGAAGTCCGGACAGCCAGCAGAGTAGTTGGGCTAAGTCCGGTGCAGATAAGGGAGAGTTGCGCGCGCACCAGGGGGGCGTGTCCCTCCGGTTGCTAGGCACCGGCACGCCGGACTGGAGAGCAAAGAGGGGTTAGCTCAAACCAGCGAGGCTAACGCGTTGCAATGCGGGGGCCATCTTGGAACGGGCAGATTAATCTGGTCTGTTTGTCATACTGGTAATCGTATGGGGGTGGACAAACGTCCAGTTGATAACTATCTGGCGAGGGTAGTCCAGGGCACCCCATCATTCAATCCCAGTTCATCGCACTGTAATCGATGTACCCATCTTTGTTCGAGTCTGAAGAGGGCTTGTTGGTTGAAGTTTGGTAGACTCTCAAGGACAGTCCACCTGATGTTTTCTGGGAGATGATGATTTTCTTTGCAATGTTCATACAGTTTGGTGTGTGATTTGTGACATCGAATGTTGCTGTTGTGCTCCATTATTCGATGTTTAACTGGGCGCATGGTCATCCCAATGTACGACAGATCGCATGGGCAAATCAGCACATAAATACATCTGGAACTGTTACAGTTGGTATGTTTGTTCATTGTCCATGTGTAGTTGCCTTGGAGTACAATGGTCTTGCCTTGGATGGTCTGGGGGCATACAACGCAGGACCCACAGCGATAGTGTCCAGTAACTGGAGGAAGGTCCCAGAGAGTATTGACAACTTGAGTGTTGGTTTTTTTAGGACGGGTGTGAATCAGCGTGTCCTTAAGATTTGCCGTCCTCTTAAAAGCAAAGCGGGGGCGCGGTATCTCCATCCCTGCAGAGTTGAGGATGCCCCAATGTGAATTGATTGTTTTTTTGAAAAATGTAGAATGTTTCGTGAACGAAGTCACGCAGGTAATCGTGTCCTCTTGCTCCTTGGGATGTACTTCGAGCAGAGCCTCTCTGTTATTGTTAAGTGCTCTTTTGGTGGAGGTTTTCAAAAGACGGGTGGGATAGCCCCGGTCCAGAAGCTTGGTTTGTAAGGACTGCGCTTGTTGTTTGTAATCAGTGATTGAACTGCAATTTCTCCGTAGGCGGAGAAATTGGCCGAAAGGTAGGTTGTCCCTTAGCGATCTAGTATGATGGCTGGTATAAGGCAATAAACTGTTCCTGTCAGTGTCCTTTCTGTATAGAGTGGTACTGATAGTGGTTGGTTCCAATGCTATAGTAAGGTCCAGAAAGGGTATGGAAAGGTTGGAAATCGTTCCCGTGAACTTTAGAAATGGGTCTTGTTGGTTTATCCACATACAGAATGCCTCACAAGTCAAACGGTCACCCTTCCAGAACACCAGGATGTCGTCGATGTACCGACGCCAACACGTGAGATTTTCACGGTATGGATTGTGTTCGGGGGGGTAGATGCACTTCTCCTCAAATGATGCCATATAGATACATGCCAGGCTCGGCGCAAAGGTCGAGCCCATCGATGTTCCACGGACTTGATGGTATAAGTTAGATTCATACTTGAAAAAGTTCTCAGTGAGTGCAATGTGTGCCAACTCCATTATGAAAGAGATCGGGGTGGGGGACAACCACTCCTCTTGTCGTAGACGGGAGTCCACTGCTTCCAGTGTGGCCTGTTGAGGGATGTTTGTGTACAACGCTTCCACGTCGAGGGTCAGGAGGAGATCGATGTCTTCTCTGCCATCCATGTCGTACTGAGACCTTTTTCAAGTATGAATCTAACTTATACCATCAAGTCCGTGGAACATCGATGGGCTCGACCTTTGCGCCGAGCCTGGCATGTATCTATATGGCATCATTTGAGGAGAAGTGCATCTACCCCCCCGAACACAATCCATACCGTGAAAATCTCACGTGTTGGCGTCGGTACATCGACGACATCCTGGTGTTCTGGAAGGGTGACCGTTTGACTTGTGAGGCATTCTGTATGTGGATAAACCAACAAGACCCATTTCTAAAGTTCACGGGAACGATTTCCAACCTTTCCATACCCTTTCTGGACCTTACTATAGCATTGGAACCAACCACTATCAGTACCACTCTATACAGAAAGGACACTGACAGGAACAGTTTATTGCCTTATACCAGCCATCATACTAGATCGCTAAGGGACAACCTACCTTTCGGCCAATTTCTCCGCCTACGGAGAAATTGCAGTTCAATCACTGATTACAAACAACAAGCGCAGTCCTTACAAACCAAGCTTCTGGACCGGGGCTATCCCACCCGTCTTTTGAAAACCTCCACCAAAAGAGCACTTAACAATAACAGAGAGGCTCTGCTCGAAGTACATCCCAAGGAGCAAGAGGACACGATTACCTGCGTGACTTCGTTCACGAAACATTCTACATTTTTCAAAAAAACAATCAATTCACATTGGGGCATCCTCAACTCTGCAGGGATGGAGATACCGCGCCCCCGCTTTGCTTTTAAGAGGACGGCAAATCTTAAGGACACGCTGATTCACACCCGTCCTAAAAAAACCAACACTCAAGTTGTCAATACTCTCTGGGACCTTCCTCCAGTTACTGGACACTATCGCTGTGGGTCCTGCGTTGTATGCCCCCAGACCATCCAAGGCAAGACCATTGTACTCCAAGGCAACTACACATGGACAATGAACAAACATACCAACTGTAACAGTTCCAGATGTATTTATGTGCTGATTTGCCCATGCGATCTGTCGTACATTGGGATGACCATGCGCCCAGTTAAACATCGAATAATGGAGCACAACAGCAACATTCGATGTCACAAATCACACACCAAACTGTATGAACATTGCAAAGAAAATCATCATCTCCCAGAAAACATCAGGTGGACTGTCCTTGAGAGTCTACCAAACTTCAACCAACAAGCCCTCTTCAGACTCGAACAAAGATGGGTACATCGATTACAGTGCGATGAACTGGGATTGAATGATGGGGTGCCCTGGACTACCCTCGCCAGATAGTTATCAACTGGACGTTTGTCCACCCCCATACGATTACCAGTATGACAAACAGACCAGATTAATCTGCCCGTTCCAAGATGGCCCCCGCATTGCAACGCGTTAGCCTCGCTGGTTTGAGCTAACCCCTCTTTGCTCTCCAGTCCGGCGTGCCGGTGCCTAGCAACCGGAGGGACACGCCCCCCTGGTGCGCGCGCAACTCTCCCTTATCTGCACCGGACTTAGCCCAACTACTCTGCTGGCTGTCCGGACTTCGGTTCACCGTGGGATGGGTAGGTGCTGAGATGCCTGCCATCAGCGACCTTTGAGGTAAGGTGTCGAGCCGATCCTTGACAATCCGCGTGCTCCCTGCCAGCCGCGCGGCAAGTCACTTCTGAGCTGGCCCCCTACACGCGGGGCTCTGCGTGGAGGCGCATATATATATATTTGTCTAAAACGATCCCGCTGGGTTGCCTTACTCTCCCTGCAGGTACCCCTCTCTCGCTGCTGGCCCCACCTGGACAGCTCGTGAGGCCCCCAGGAGTAATCATAACGGGTAAGCGCATCATTGATTCTGACTCTGCCCTTGATCACGCGCACTTGTCGATCAGGGCATTCTGTTTGTTTTCAATACTTGCTGGTGATCACGACCATCACGCCAGCACCAACCTCACTTAGAGACAGAGTGTCAAACTCCACCCGAGCGGTTTTATACTTGCGGTTTCTTTGGGTTATGTGGCTAAACTTCTTAGTCGACATATACATATTTTTAAACATAGGCTCCTCACACCACCGGCCTGTATTAGGGTGTAACATTATCAATGGCCATGAATTTGGTGTCACACCCGACTCAGCACGCTGCATAGCCGTGAGCCCAGCCTTTTCACCTAGATGCATGCTATAATGGATAAGCATGACAGCCCAAACACAGAACGTGTCCTCCGCGCGCTCTGTATTGATTAACCACTTTTCTCTCATAGTACCACTCAACTTTGGTATGACATAGCAGTGTTTACTTCACTGGGCACTCATTTTAAATCACTTGGAATACAGGCACTTTTTGATGTAATTTGTTTACACCACACTTTAACATCATCAATGTCTGTTTATTTTTCTCTAGTTCCCAGGAGGTCCCGCGCATGGAACCAATTCTGTACGACACTAAACAGGTCGTATATTGGGGTCTTCTTAGCTAAGAGGATTCCAGCAATCATATGAGCACTAAGGTCCTGACGAATTGCCCTTATGGCAAGAAACATGTCGACCGCATTCACATCAAGGGTTGAATAAGGACTGGTCCCATTGTCCATCACTCCTTAATACCCCTTATTTTTACTAAAGCAGCGAGCCTGATCATTAAAATCATTCCCAAAGGACTCGACTGACTTTTTTTAGACACACACACCCCCTTGCTCACTATTGCACTCCTCAGGCCCCTCACACACACACACCCGTTGGCTCAGAATAAAAGATCTCCACTAAAGTGCAGCTCCCCTTGCTGCCCGACGGGCATTGCACCGCCAGCCTGCCGTAGGAGCAGGATACCAATGATGACGCTGGACGGTCATCGACTGGGACAACAGTTGTTGTCCTGTCGATAACCTGTGTGAGGTATCCTTACATTCTGAAAAGGGTCTACACCATGCACGTTACCTGTCATAACTATTGAGAGAAAAGACTAACCGAGCTAAACCACTAGCTCCCACTGGGGAACTCTGTACAATACTTTTTGTGTTATAGAAAGTGTCAGACTGTACTTTTGTATACCGTTACAGTTTCTATTTGATAAAATCTTAATAACACAAATTAAATTACATTTGATGTGAAATGAAGGCCTCCACAGTCACACTAAGACACCTAGTGTGATCCAGGAAGCATTTATGACACTGCATTCGTTTTTCATGAACTGCAAAACTTGGAAGCATCAACAGAAAAAACAAGTCACTTAGTAATTTAAGAAGAACCAAACCTCCAACTAATCAAGAAGCAGATCTGGCTGCACTCTACTCCTCAAGGGCCACCATATCTCAGAATAATTGTCAACACAAATGTAAAGTTAAGATCTTACAGGTATTGGAAGTAGTGAGCTTCAACTTGGGAGGAGGGTGGGTTGAATGTGAAAATATCAAAAATACTAATACTGTAAGTCACTTGCTTTTCTCCACTAGTGAATCTTTCACAGATTCACATGCTTGAATCAAAATAATGAGCAGCAATCATAACAGTAGAAAATTCCATTTAAAGGGGAGTTAGGAAACAGACATAAAAGTAGAGGAAAAGAAGGAGGAACGCACCTGAATGGAACAGATACCAAAGAACCTGTACTATCAAAGCATAGTGTTGCACCCTGGGTCTCAGCTGCATAGTATTTTGCCATCAGAAAGCTAGATGTGCTCTGGTTGGCAAGGTTAGAGCACATGCCACAAGAGGCATGGTCACTTCCACGGATCTGTTTGCTTGGGTACCATATCAGACCTCTTCAGAGCAGCTACATGTAAGAATAAACACACATTTACCCAGCATTGCTGTCTGGATTCGACAGCAATGATGCAACAGAGGATCAGGCAGATTCTTCCTTGGTGGACCTTAGTCTATTAGAAGTGCGTTGACTTTCTGAATGTCAATTTAAAACTTGAGGCATCATTTGACATCCAAACTATGAATTGCTCCTTCTACAGTATCAGTGGAATTCAGCAAAACAGTCTTAAGAATTACTGGTTCATTAAGATGAAAATATGATGGTATTAGAAGAATACATTGAAGATTTGTTCTTAGTATGACTCCTCTCGAAATTACATAAAAGCTTCCTTAATAGTTAAAGCTTGGATTTCACCAACCATTCTTGCTGATGTTAAAGCTAGAAGTAAATCAGTCTGCCAAGAAAAGTATTTGAAAGACGCTGAATTCAGAGCTTTGAACTGGCTCTTAGTGGACAGTGGCAGCTGATGCTTAACGGGGATGGCGGGGCAGGGGAAGAGGGAGTTAAAAATAAAAAAATAAAAACCTTAACTGGTTCCTTGGAGCAGGAGGCAGGAAGCTCCCAGGCTTCCCTAGCCAATCATGATTCTGCTGTCACCATGACAGCAGTGTTGTAATAGGTGGAACTGGGAGCCTCTGCATGTTCTCCACCCAGGCTGTGCATTACAGCCCAGTGGAAAACATCCTAAGTGGCCATGACTGTTTGGTCGGCCAAAGGCAGCCGTCCAAACCGTCATGCACACTTAAGAGAGTCCCCGCCACTCCAGCTGTGACGGCTCTGCCCCACCCCAGCTGAGCCAGGGTGGAAAATCAAATTAAAATAACTGTAATTATCGTTTTCTTTTTCCTTTTTCAACTGCTCACAGAGCAGCGGGGCAACGCTCCTCCGCTTTAGTGAAGGAGCAGTCCGTTATTTGAGAGGAACTTGTTTCATTGCCATGACATTGGTTGTCTCTTTACTGGTGACTAAGCTCAGAATAGACCAGTGAGGAACTCTTTGACCTCTCTACAATACCATAGTGACAACTGATTTGGTGATGTCCTAGAACATGAAATTGGCCCCAGGTGGACTTTGACATTAGTGCGAGAGAGACATGTTCCTACCAAATGTATTAAGTACAGAGGAACTTGTTCAGATAAAGAAGAAAGAGGGTGGAAAATGTTTTTGGGACACCATATACTAAAAAGGCAGGTCAGTTCAACGTGCATGTTGTGTTTTGTTGTTTCAGTTCCGGCTCTGGCTAAGACCGCTTTGCAGTCTTCTGAAATATTCAAGAGATAAAACTACCTACATTCAGGAGCCAAGCCGCTAAAATGAGAGATTTCGGGTTAGGATGAAGAACCTTGCATTTGTTCACAGTTAGGTTGTTTACAGGTCTGAGCAGAATACAGTGCTGTTTTGATAGAAGGAGCTCTGTGTTTCAAAACTGTCTGGGCCATGTTGGATCAATGAGGATGAGACGACACAGCTACCTTTTCATTTTGTTTCAAAAGCCTTGGTATCATGGAAACTGAAGACAAATTATTGGATTTCACACCATGACCCCTTTCAAAGGCTACCTGCCGGCACAGAAGTGACATCTGAAAATAAGATGCTTCGCAAACAAGTCCACATTTAGTTCCCCAGGCTTTGAAAGATTGAAGTCTGCTGTTGTTGGTCCAGTTCCCATTTGTAACATTGCTTCGATGTTCTGCTGAGAGTGTCAGCTCACTGATTGCTGACTCCAGGTACATGTTCCAGAAACAAATGTCGCACTCTGTTTCAGTGTACGGCATTATATGCCAGACTGCATATATCCTGTGCTTGCTTACGCTACCTCCAGGTTGACAATGATAGAACATGCACTTATGATGGGTATTCATCTTGGGGCTTTAGAGGATTATTGCCTTCCAGCTCATGGTACTCTTTATGTACCTCAGGAGGGTGAAAGGATGAGTAGACCAGCAAGAATTTGAACCTGTGACTATTGGTCAAACACTGATCCCAACAGTGGACGCATTCGGCCACTGTGCAGTCCTCTCGCAGTGAAGCACAGGACTACTTCTGCCCCAATCCCTGAAGACTGATCTCTTAGAAATGTTCCCAATGTTCACCGGGGCAGACAACTCTGCTCTGCAAAGAGTAAAAGTGGAGTATTTGAGCCAGCTATGCAAAACACCAGGCCTATAAAGGCTATTGTTCAAGCGACGTGCCAAGATTTGTAGTTGTGCCCAACAAATGGAAAATATCTTCCGCAATGCAGCCAGTTTGTGCTGTGCAGGCTTATGCAGCTCCCGTGGCTGCTTGTCCAGGGCCCACTCTAGCACTACGAAGTGCTGCTATGGACAGTTTCTGCTGGTCGATCACTTTGTTCCTTTGAAGTGGCTGAAAGCAGCTGCAGGTCCTGGACTGCAGGGCATGCACCTGTGTCTCTGACTGACCTGCAGTCTTTAGCCATGGAAGTGCGGGTCATGGAGCTCCAAGAACCGTCCACTGACGTCAGGCTGCAAGTTACGACTGACTGGCAACTTTTTTATTCAGCCCAATTTACCTAGTCAATACTTCACTAGTTCATGTTACATTCTAAACAGTGGCAATATGTCGACTTGTGCTCAGTTTGCCTATCGTAATGTATGTGGCTGTCAAGAGCAGAGGCAAAAACCGAAGATCCAACTGGGCAGGTGGCGTGCACTCTAGAACCTAGCTAGATTGTGTAACCAAACCAGACTTGCAAGTCCAACGTAAAACCTCTCCAAGAGGGACAAACACTTCTAAGCCTCACAACACTGAACAGGTAGCGAGGATGGTGAGAAAAAGTAGCGTTAACATTAAGCAAGCTGGTTTGATGTTCATATGCACTTTACCGGGCAGAGCACCATAACACCTGCACGTGAACGCTCTTTACAACAGAAACAGTAAAAAAAAGAATTTCTTAACAAATAAAAGCACAAGAAAAGTGAACTTTACGAGACCCGCATCAGACCACAAAACATATTTGGTTTCATAGAAAACATAAAAATGCCCGGGGTCTGATTTCGAGTTTAGCTGGTAGGTTTAATAATTTTTAATAATGTACTAAGCGGGGAGAAAAATACATTAAATGTTAAAGCTAATTATACTTACAGCATCGTACTTCAATTTATTATACGCGAGAAAATCTTGAATTCCCGCCTTTGTCATCTCGTTGAATCGAAATCTGAAGAGGTCCATTTCTTGCTGAATAAACCACCGCCTGAGATCCTCCCTAAAAACACAAAACAAGTTATTTTCGTACACATTTGAGCTCTTTTTTGCGTACAACAGAATGATCATAAGCTGCATGTGTTCATGTTTTGAGAGGTGAAGCAATAAGACGCAAAGAGTCCTTTCAAGACACACGTTGGAAAGGACGGCGGGCCTTTGTGCTCCTTCCTGCCTGTGCAGGGCAATAATGAGGTGTCGACGGCCACACAATCTAAGTACAAGTAACAGCAGCTGCACTCAAATACTTCAAGACCAGCAGCGAAACATCTCGGCTTCCCAGTTTATAACAAACCTTGCTCTTGTGAAACGAGCCGCCCAAAACTATCTGCACCATTTTTCTGTTTCTGTGGCGCAGATGGTGATTTCATAAAGTCAAACATCGGTGCTACTGATCTCGCTCTCCTTCTGCCATTCCTATATGAGGATAGATCTGCGAGAACATTCTTTTATTCAAATGGGAAACTGTGGGTCTGTGAGCAAGGCAATTTCAGTTGGTTACATTTAGGTTTTGCCTGAATGCTGCAGCGTCACAGTAGCACGTCCGAGGCAAAGCCTGTTGGGGTCAAGACGGGGCAGGGGCGTTAAAGTGGCTAGGCATAGCCAGGGTTGGATTGGGATTAAAAATCGGTTTGGGCACGAAGAAAAACAACAACATCGGCCCACATTTGCATAATGCCTTTACTCAAATCACTGCTTCAGCGGAATTTTATATAAAAAGAAATGGAGAGGTGGTGTTGAGAAAAAAAAAATGCATGCATTAGTTTACACTGGTGAAATACACCTGAAAACAAGTGAGGGAGAAAAAATAACATGTAGAAAACAAGAGGGTGACAAATTCACGGGCACTAAATTGAAGAAAGGTGGAAGGTCATATGCTAACGCATAGCACTGTAAATTAAAATCATGCACCTAAGGTCAGAAAGCCAATCGGCAATATCTTAATTAATACAAGTTCTCCTACTGAAACTCGTAAGAAAACATTGTAGACAACCATACCACGCAGTTAAGTAATTTTCAGTAATATGTAGGTGATGTATTCATCCAAAAGTGGAAGAACACGGGCTAAGAAACATACTTCAATTAACCCCTTCGCCGCCGGGATAATTCCCCTGCGGGGGAAGGGGGCGCGCCGCAGTGCTTGTGACGAGCTCCGCTCGTCACGCTGCACGGCGGCGCTGTGCTCAGGACGAGCTGAGCTCGTCATGACCACGCCAGTTTAATGGAACGCCCAGCACAGCAGGGGAATTATCCCCACGTGGGCGTTCTGTAGTGTAGTTCCTATATTCCCAATAGGCTCTGCGAAATTGGAATAATATAAACAGCAGTGTAGACGTAGGACTAAGGTCGACTAGGTCTCTACTGACTATATTAGACTTAATTAGTTTTGCCAGCTAGCTCAGAGATCACTAGAAACTTTCTCGAGTAAACAAGGAGGAGTTTAACTTCCCTGGATAGACAAGAAGGGATTAGCTTCTGGGAACCATAGAACATGACAACTTTGCTCCCTCAGAATAAAGAGTGTATCTCTAGAGTCGTGTGAAAACAATAGACAACTATTTCCCTCAGTCAATCGTGCGTACTTAGTTTCACCAGAGTGCAGAGAAATAGAGAGACGGGCGTTTTCAATAAAAGGTGTTATTTATTGAGCAGTCTTCTTTCTCATGCAAGAGAAATGAATTGCCACAATTGCAATACTTATCATGAAGTAAAGTGCGTACAGTAAAAGGAGTATTATGAAATAATACTGTAAAAGCATTGATATGGTTTCTTAGCCATATGATACTTTAAAATGGATAAAATATATACATACATAAAAACATTGACTAACGTACTCAACTGGTGCTTCTAATCTACGCCTACCCCGGTGTACCTGACAAAGCCTAATACGTGGGAAGGAGTAAGTAAGTTGCCAAGGAATCTGAGTCAAGAATTCTCTTAAGGGTTTAGTCAGCTCCGTACCTTGGTTCTTAGAATGAAGGAGGTCTTGTATCTCTCTCTCAGGACTCGATATCCCAGCAACCCGCAAGGGTGGCTTGAAACACCGGAGCTGGATTTTCTCGGCTGGAGAAAAAGACAGCGTCTTCCTCAGTGCGTCAAAAGGGAGGGGCGCTTCCTTCGGCTCCTCGCATCAGCTGGGCTTCCGGGCAAGTAGATAGCCGCTCTGCTCCAAACCACCGTGTGTTTGCTTAAGGCAACGTTGGTATATTTATACCTGAAAGGTGCCGGGTTTGACGTAAGGTTGGACATAAGACGTCACCAAGAACTAACAGTTCTTTCTGACTCTAGGAGTTCTTGTGCAAATCAAAACAAGAGCAGGGGGATTTCCCGGGCCGCTGGAGGCTTGGTTTGTTTAAAGAACGCGTTGTACTTTCTAGGAGTCTAGAGGAGTAGCCTTGCCGTATTTGGACTGCATGGGCTATTACTAAATATGGATATGATTCTTATGCCTTTATAAGGATATTATTTATTATAGCTATACAAGGGCATAAATCGGGAATATCGAATTAGGGTCCTAGATCGAAATACAACACCCACTCCAAGAATTAATGTCCATGATTACTAAAAACTAAGCAATATTAAACATAACGATGCATGTGTGTTTTCCAACCCACCCCAAAATACATAAATTGCATTTGAAATGGTATATGGCAAATACACGAAAATGAGTATTGGTACTGTACGCTTTTCAAGCAGTGTTATAATTCAGTTAAATGCATACATATATCAGCTGAATGAATTGCAAAAATTACACATGAAATGGCTCTGAATACAGAAAAGAAGGTCGAGACCATTCCATCACATATTTATACAAATGCTGTACATGTGCTAGAGGCGGAGGTAAAATATTGTCTCTAGAGTTCCTAAAATAGAAGCTCTGTTCTCTAAGAATAGTTCTACTTTAAGCAGAGTACTTTGTGCCAGAAAAAAGGGTAAATATTTTGGAAGTGAAAAAAGAATTTCGCTTTCAGGGGAAAAAATAGTTCCAATTGTTTTCAGTAGCTGTGTTTATCAAAAACTGAAGGCCAAATTCGGAGTTCAGGGAACGCTGTGTGCTCGTTGTTTTAAAAAGTTATTTTTTTTGTTCAGGGGAGAACATCATTTCAGACAGGCTTGCAAAAAATTGGTCTACAACATCAGGTGAAAGTTCGACCAAGTTTGAAAATGCTGCAATTGTGCATATGTGAGAATGATTGCTATCATCGAGGTCAGGATCAGCAATGCTCACAGAAGGTTGTACCTGTTTGGTGCCGCTTTCCTCTCGTACTTCACCGCCACCTACTCGTAGTGGTGAAGTCTCAACGAATGCAGTCATCAGAATAGGTAACCGCTGGGAACAACACGATGCATGAGTCGTTACCGGACCTAGCAAGGTATCTGTATCCATTGGTACTGCTGATGGTAGTGTAAGACAGACGTCCAACACGCATTCTTCTCCACATAGCATACATCGAAGCACAGGTAAGATGCAATCTTGCCAGATTGGTCTGAATGAAAGAAACCAGGTTGTACTTAGATCTCTTAGCCAGGCAAATCCGAGGACTTTAGTGATGCGGTCCCGGTAGCGTGTAGCTAGGATCGTTTCTTCCATGGTAGCTGGAGTTCTGTCTGTGGCTTGGCTTGCCATATCGGAGCAGAAGGATCAAAAATAAAATTCCTGCTACGAGTCCCAAAAGAAGAGGCAGACCGCCAAATAATGAATGCACAAAATTCGGGATAATGCCCAGAACTGTTTCAAAGGGTGCTAACAGTCCCGAAAAAATTGTCTTAAATACATGTGCGATGCCACTGGTATCAGACATGTTTAAAATTTGACCTAACATTTCTACGAAATGCACGGGGCAATTTGTTGATAATAGGGAAATTATCTCTGCTGCTGTCCTTGCAACTTGCAGATCATACGTCTCTTTGGACGAGGTTAAAGGCACAGTTGTCTGTAAAAGAATGGATTTTATTCTGCTTAAAGTATCAATTCGAATAGAAGAGATATTCAAAGAAGGCCATATTGCCGCCTCCATGTCTGGATTGCTGTTTGGATACAATACTTGCATACAGCAAGTGACCATGGAACTAACGCTCACGAGATAGGCTTTTCCTGGCACCATGCCACAACAGCTGTAGTCACTTATTAGAACGTAGCTGCCGTTGGAAAGCTGTCTAAAAAATGTCTCTATCTGAGTTGCAGGAGTGCCGTGCAGGTGACATGAAAGGTTATTTGAAGACCCTTTGCAGGCTCCATGCAAGTTAACACCTTGACACAGAAGTGTACCACTTACTGATTTTTTACAATTATTACCACTAAGAAATACCTCCTTTTTCCCTTCACTATAACATTTGTGTGTATAAGGTAATTTCCATGTTGACTTGATGTATCCTTTACCCAACCTTTCATACAGGCCTGCTGGTATATATTTTTGGCAACACTTAAACTGGAAAGTTGTTATTGGGATTGTAATCGTCCCATGTATTATCCATTCAATGACCGGTCTTTCTGACATTGTGAATGGTAATCTCTCAAGTTTTACTGAAGGAAAGTTTTGTTGCAGATCAAGTTTCAAGGAAAACAAAGATTAGGTGCACAATATTTTGGAACACTGTATCCTTCAACGTTGACTAAACCAAAAACTAATACATAGGAATCTCTTCCTACTAAGTTCCGGCGGATATAAACCTTTTTTACCCACTCCAGACGTCTTTTGGAGTTTTTACGGGAAAAAGGGGTCTGTGTGAAAAAGCACAACCGAGTTACTCTAATGTCTTGCGTTAGATCATCGCCTTACCAAACGTTGGGCGCCATGTAGTGTAGTTCCTATATTCCCAATAGGCTCTGCGCATTGGAATAATAAAAACAGCAGTGTAGACGTAGGACTGAGGTCGACTAGGTCTCGGACTATATTAGACTTAATTAGTTTTGCCAGCTAGCTCAGAGGTCACTAGAAACTCTCGAGTAAACAAGGAGGAGTTTAACTTCCCTGGATAGACAAGAAGGGATTAGCTTTTGACAACCATATAACATGACAACTTTGCTCCCTCAGAATAAAGAGTATCTCTAGAGTCGTGTGAAAACAATAGACAACTATTTCACTCAGACAATTGTGCGTACTTAGTTTCACCAGAGTGCAGAGAAATAGAGAGACGGGCGTTTTCAATAAAAGGTGTTATTTATTGAGTAGTCTTCTTTCTCATGCAAGAGAAATGAATTGCCACAATTGCAATACTTATCATGAAGTAAAGTGCGTACAGTAAAAGGAGTATTATGAAATAATACTGTAAAAGCATTGACATAGTTTCTTAGCCATATGATACTTTAAACTGGATAAAAAATATATACATACATAAAAACATTGACTAACGTACTCAACTTGTGCTTCTAATCTACGCCTACCCCGGTGTACCTGACTCAAGCCTAATACGTAGGAAGGAGTAAGTAAGTTGCAGTTTAAGTTAAGTTGGGTGAGTCAAGAATTCTCTTAAGGGTTTAGTCAGCTCTGTACCTTGATTCTTAGAATGAAGGAGGTCTTGTATCTCTCTCTCTCAGGACTCGATATCCCAGCTACCCGCAAGGGTGGCTGGAAACACCGGAGCTGGATTTTCTCGGCTGGAGAAAAAGACAGCGTCTTCCTCAGTGCGTCAAAAGGGAGGGGCGGCTTCCTTCGGCTCCTCGCATCAGCTGGGCTTCCGGGCAAGTAGATAGCCGCTCTGCTCCAAACCACCGTGTGTTTGCTTAAGGCAACGTTGGTATATTTATACCTGAAAGGTGCCGGGTTTGACGTAAGGTTGGACATAAGACGTCACCAAGAACTAACAGTTCTTTCTGACTCTAGGAGTTCTTGTGCAAATCAAAACAAGAGCAGGGGGATTTCCCGGGCTGCTGGAGGCTTGGTTTGTTTAAAGAATGTGTTGTACTTTCTAGGAGTCTAGGGGAGTAGCCTTGCCGTATTTGGACTGCATGGGCTATTACTAAATATGGATATGATTCTTATGCCTTTAGAAGGATATTATTTATTATAGCCATACAAGGGAATAAATCGGGAATATCGAATTGGGGTCCTAGATAGAAACACAACAGTTCAACGGCCGTTATGACGAGCTCCGCTATGAGCACAGTGCCACTGTGCCTCATGACGAGCTGAGCTCATCATGAGCACCGATGTGGTTAATGAAACTTCCCAAAATGAACCATATTGATAGAAATGGATTCTACCACTAAAACAGTAGAACAGTTACCTTTAGCATGCTCAAATAACATTTTAACTGTAGGTATTAAATATGCAAGGAAGTAAAAACTCCCATACTTCCTATAATTGCGCCAGCCTGCTAATGCAAATGTATTTTAAAACAGGATGCTCGCAGTATCAAGCCTATGGAAAATACAAAAAGAAAGTTGCAGTAAGGAATAAAGTAATCTGACTTCCGTGTACAATTAGGTTTCAATAAAATGACGCCCAATACATAGAAAAGTAAAAATACTGTCCCCCAGAAAACAATAAATTAAAATAAATAAAGTAGACACCGTAGTCTGAAAACAGGTGAAGAATTGTGCACAGGAACAGAGGGCTGAACCAAATCCTTGTAAAATGACACCGGTATTCAATGGAAATTGAATCATGAACTGCAGCAATAGTAGGCATGAAAATGCGTAGAAGTACTTACAAGGCAATGATTAGAAAAGATCAGAAAACAGGACTCAAACTTAAACTGCCAAAAATGAGTGAATGAATATAGTGTGCGCATTGTTGAAGAAAGAAATACTGGACTTAAGTATTCGTTTAGAGTGCGCGTCGCTGAAATGAGATGCGTTGGGCTTAATTAAACAATTATCCAACAAGCGTGCTGTTGAAATAGATAAATATCCGGTGCCTCAAACGTAAGATGGCGGCACGTTTTTGGATGGTGAGCCGGGTGGCTCACGGCAGAAGAATGCTCCAAAGTTTACCCAGTAGCTGCAGTGACGCTGAGAAGAAACGTCACAGGAGAAAATGAAGAGGCATCCCAGGAGCGCGGACGAAAGGTAAAGCTGCACGCGCTATGTGATTGAATTTCAAATTTCAGTAGCGGTTCAACTGCCTTGGCGCAAACACATCAAATTGGTGAAGCGCATTAAACAAAGAAAACACCAAAAATTCACAGTCACTGCAAATAAACCTAGATACACGCATCAGCTCACCGGGGTGGAAAATCCTCATGGCTGTAGCTGCCGGCGAACCATCGTGGTACAGGGGGGATGATAAAACATTTATAAGGCACACATTGGTGCCATCTAGATAAAATGACGATTGTATGTGTCGATGACTTCGATAACTCTGGGCTGCTCATAAAATAACATCCAGTAGGTGGCAGCAAACAACCACTTGTTTTCGCTGTGTCTCTTTCTCTGGTTTTGTCTCTCTGATGCAGATCAGGTAGGTATTTCTTATTCCGGTTCTGATTTTCTTCCCTTGTTCTGGCTCTCTCAAGGCTGAAGGAAAGCAGAAAAGCATCAAGGCAGATCAAACAGAATTTTCCCTGATATATAACACCAAAAATTCACAGTCACTGCAAATAAACCTAGATACACGCATCAGCTCACCGGGGTGGAAAATCCTCATGGCTGTAGCTGCCGGCGAACCATCGTGGTACAGGGGGGATGATAAAACATTTATAAGGCACACATTGGTGCCATCTAGATAAAATGACGATTGTATGTGTCGATGACTTCGATAACTCTGGGCTGCTCATAAAATAACATCCAGTAGGTGGCAGCAAACAACCACTTGTTTTCGCTGTGTCTCTTTCTCTGGTTTTGTCTCTCTGATGCAGATCAGGTAGGTATTTCTTATTCCGGTTCTGATTTTCTTCCCTTGTTCTGGCTCTCTCAAGGCTGAAGGAAAGCAGAAAAGCATCAAGGCAGATCCAACAGAATTTTCCCTGATATATAAAGGAGTATAGGTCGGGCAGGCAAGAGGATCTGAAAGCAGGTAGAAATTGCAGTAGTCCCTGATGCTCTTCCGCACTGAACAGGTAGAGCCCACAATGGCAAGTAGAGGCAGACAGGAAGAAGCGTGACACTTTCAACAGGCAGGGACTGGCATACTTAAGTTGTATGGAGGCAGTAACTGGCACATCCAGAGTTGAGGGCGACAGGTGGAAGTTCACTGGTGGGGCTTGGTCGGGGTGCCAGTAAGCTTGAGTTGCTTTTGAAAAATTCTTTTAACTTGCTTGTAGAACTTAATCTTGAAGTTTTTTCAGGTTTCTTTCAGAGTAGGTTCAATTCAATTGTCACCAAATGTAATAAGTATGGATGTAGGCGAAGAATGATGATTTAGTAGGTTGATTAGATCTTTAATACAGGATTACAGAAGGATCAGGTCTTAAGTACTGGAATATAGAAAGCCCCACCAGGAGCAGCTCCCTTGCTGCTCAACCCAATCTCTCAACTGACATCCAACCACCAGGCATCCTTAACATTCTATCATTACATCACACATACCAACATTCCACTATACATCCACACTGGCTGAGCAGCAAGACAGGTAAGCGGGGAAGATACATAGCACCTAAACAAAGCTACCACAAGGCAACTTCTGCTCAGGCCCCCTGCCCCGCTCAGTATGCTACATTAATGGGAGGCCCAGTGAAAGAAAAGGAGTGCCACCTCTGCCTTTGATAAATGGGAGGTACTGAGCTCCCATCTCCCTCCAGAAAGACCACTCAGACACCCACTGGGACGCTGGCGGTATTCGAACAACAGAGACACCGCCAAAATCGCCCCCCTGGGTGCTCATAAAAGCAGCCCACAGCAGGGACTCGAACTCCAGCCCCTCGGGCATTGCCCGAGTCGGAGGGCTTCTGATACCAATCCGAAGATGAGCATAGCACACAACCCACTGCTAGGCAAGGTGAAGTGTATTCTTTCGCTCGCTTAACAAGGAGTGCATCTCCCTGCCCAAGGGTGCTGGAAAATACAGTCTGAAAAAGCTAAACCCACCCCTGTCAGCAAAATATTTAAATTCTTTGATCGCCATCGAGACGCCCACAGAGGCATGCTGGTAAATGTAGACTTACAAAGCCCAGACTGACCGGAAACAGACATTTTGCACAATCCATTTCCTGGGACAGCCCCGGGTCCAGAGGTGCTGCTTACCCCTCCATGGTTGCCGTACCCCTCCCTGGGCTGGGAACGTCTGTCTGTCTCTCCGTCTCCCTCCCTCACTCCCTTCCTTCCTTCCTTCCTTCCTTCCTTCCTTCCTTCCTCCCTCCCTCCCTCCCTCCCTCCCTCCCAGGGTCCTCGGCTCTCTCTCTCTGAGTCCAGTGGTTCCTGCTGCTGTCAGTGCCTGCACTCTCAAGGTGCTGCCGCTGCCCCTCATGGGCTCTGCCTCGAGGCGCTGCCCACAGTCCCCACAGCGCTGCACTTTGTGTCTCTGCCTCAAGGCACTGCCCTCCGTCCCCACAGCACTGCCCTTCGTGTGAGAGGCAAGCGTGGCCAATCAAATGCAAGAACGAATCCAGCGCTGCATTCAAGAAATGAGTGCTCCATGCAGTACGCACAGTTGTATCGTGCAACAATGAGTTTTATAACAAATACACAAAATTTAATGTGTTCTGCGTAACTTACTAGAGAGACACGTGGGTTTTAATGGATATTAAACACAACCAAGCATTGAGTAGTCAGGCGGGTGCTGCTTGTGCTGTCTCTGCCTCCCGCCATGAATTAGGAACGCCACTGTTTTGTTGCGCATGCGTACGATGCAAGGCATCACACATTCAACACAAAGACTGCAAATTAACCAACCAATCATGACGCAAACAAGCATTGAAAATGCAATAGGACTCGGATTTACCCGAGCCCTATTGCATTTTAAATGGCAGTGCCGGCACAAAAGAAGGCACGAACGGGAGGGGGTGGAGGGGTGGTTGTGATACAAGAAATTACAGACTGTGGGAGGGAACGGGGAGAGACAGGGAAACCAAACGTTTTTAGAAGTAAAGGGGCTGATAGCCTCAGAAGTGCAAAAATTACATCATGACAGTCAGGAGGCAGGACTAAGACGTCAAAAACGTAGAATTTTTGATTGTAGCCAATCAAAGTTATGGCCGGAAATCGGGCAGAGCATCACCCGCTACACTGTATACAGCATCTCTCGTCCAGACAGCTCATGCGCTGCCTAGGCTAAACCTAAAAATACATCTGTGCGTACACAAGCGCGTGTCAACTTAAGTTAATCAGTGTGCCGGTGTCTGTGTGTGCGGGCAGGTGTAATGTGTTTTTCGTCCATGTCCCATCCGTGAAATGCTGGGGATGGAACAACCGTGTTATTCCCTGGCAAAATGCAGGAGCTGGCATCATGATGATAATTCCTGACAAAATGCCGCCTTGGCACAACAGTGGCAATGCCTGCTACATTACGGCCCTGGCACAATGGCAGTAATTCTTAGGAACGTGCTTTCATGTCACAACGGGTGCAATGCCTGGGAAAACGACAATTTCTTGCAACTTGCTTCCCCTACAGAATAGCAATTCTTTGCAATACTGTAGCCCTAGCACTAATAGTGGTACAAGGCTTGTAATCCCTGGCAACATACTGGCCTTTGCACAGTGGAGTTAATGCCTGACATCACGCTGGCTCTTGTACAATGGTGGCAAGTCATGGTAAAATATTAGCCATGGCACAATGATGGCAATCTCTGGAAGCATGGCCATGCCACAATGGCGGTAGTCTCTAGCATACTGTGGGCAGCCATGGTAGGATGTTACGAGGGCACAAAGGTAAAACATTGTTAAGACATTAAGATTCAGACAGTCACAGAGAAGAGAAACTACAAGTGAACATGTGTAACAGGTATGCGAATATACATACTTTGATAACCTCTCCAAAACTTAAGATAATGTCCAGGCATTCAACAAGGGAAAACCTATTGTCTTTGTAAATGGTTGTTTATTAGGCGATTGGGAAAATAGTGCCAGTTTCACAAATATACATGCACAATTAAGTTTGGCTTACTCTTGTGCTACTCCTGTCATACTTATGAATTGCCGGAATACTGGAAGTCACAACAAAATGTTTGAGATTTTGGGCCATTTAAAAAAAAAAAACATTTTTAAAACATGTTCATGGATTAAGATTCCCCCTGTAAAATAAGAATTGTAAAAAAAAAAATAAACAAATCACTTTTTACAGTTTGCTACTATTAACTGTCATTCGGGCTTGCTTTCCTCTTGAAGTAAGCTGAGGAGCAGGATATCATCAGCACCGACAGCGAGCAACCTTAAGTTGGTGTGTGTTTTTTTTTTTTAATACTCAAATTTTATTTGCATGATTAATTACAACCATTACAAAATGAACATCACTGCGAGCAATACACTGTCGTAAAAATGGGCAATGCTGCTAAAACCTCCAAGGAGGGCCACCTCGAATACAAAAAATAAAATACTAATCAGGCCCCCCTAGTTCCAAGCACACATACAGGTTGCAATGGTAAAAAAAAACACTTTACCATAAAAACATACCTCACTACCACAGGCTGTAAAATTACAGCCCATCCCATGAAATGTCATTTGATTAACCTTCAATGCCTGATTTAAAGAGTCTACAAACCTGCAAACAATTGTATATCCTTTCACACTCAGCAGGACATAATAGCTTGCTCTAGCGATTTAACAAATACAAATAGATGAGAAGAGAATTTTCCACAGAAACAACATTTGCTGTTCAAATAACAAATGATGCTGTATGTAAAATGAAAAAAATTCAACAACTAAAATATAGCCTGAATAAGATCGGTCTAAAGATTGGCATATTGTGTTGCCTAAAAGCAAATGCAGTCACAAGAATGTCTTAGACTGTTGGACCTGGCCCTTTTAGCAGGTTCACCCCGAGACTTTTTTGCTTTTTCCTAGCCTGTTTCTGGAACCTGGGTTGGTGATTTGAGGCCTCTGCGCACTTTTTCACTGTGGTACAGTGTAGAGTGCGTGTGCTCTCTGTGTATGTGTGGTGAGTGACCTGCCCTCCCATAGGAATGAATGGGGAATATGTATGCCCATGGTAGTTCCTGATGAGTGGGGAGTGCAGGGTCGAGTTTGATATGTGCGAACTCGGGAGAATGAATGCTGCAGAATGGTGTATGCGGCATGGTTGTGTCTAGTCTAGAAGTGCCACTTTTAGAAGTGGGCATATTTGTGCAGTGAGACTGCTGGCACGTGATTGGCTGGTGAGCCAGGCCCAGGAGTGCCTGGGCCTGCTTGTGGATTGACTGTCTGGTCTGAGTGTGACAGGGGCTGCAGAGCCCCCAGATGGTTGTCTGAGTCAGCCCGTGGATGAAAGGCAGCATCTGCTGCCAGGGAAGTGGGAGGAGATTAGCACCTGATAGTGAAGGGCTGTGCCTGCCTGCCACAATGCTGGCTCCACCCCCCCGCTGGGCGACTGTCACCTCTGTCCCTGATACTGAAGGGACTTCCCTCTACACTAGTCTAGCTGGTTCTCACACTGAGACTTCAAAGACTTTTCTGTGTATAAGAAGGGGCTGTGTCCCCTTCCAAAATGTTCTTGTTTCTGACTTGAATCTGCCAGGGGCGTGCTGCTGCTTGGGCTCAGGGGAATCCCTGGGCCCTGCCCAGCCCCTGGACACTTGATGGATTTGCCCTGGGATCCTTTGGACCTTCTTATCCCCCCAGGACTTTGCTTCATCTCCTGACAGACTTTACTGGACTTTGGGATGTCCTTATAGCGCTGGGGCACTGTAGTTTGATTCTTAGCGCTGATAGCGCTATATTTTTGATCCTGGGCTTGAGGGCGCGTGTTCTTGCCCCTTTAGCGCTTTGGAGTGCTTTATCCTGCCCAAGCGCCTAGTAGCGCTTTTATTTTTATGTTTATTTATCTCGAGGGAGCCCACCCCTCGGATAATGATTGCCCGCCTGCCTGCCTAAAGCGGGGCCGCTGCGCTGCCCGCAGCGACCCGGAAGTGGTTGGCCGGCCGGCCAATTGGAGCGCGGCCGGCCGGAAGTCCCGCCCCTGAGGCGGCAGCACGAGGGAAGAAGGCGCCCGAGAGATGGCGGCCGGTGCCGCCGGTGCGGGGCTCCCATTGCTGTGGGAGAGCCCCGCAGGCACCAGCCAACCGTGAGGAGAGAGCGGAGAGGGCGCGGGGCACATTGTCGGTGCCCGCCCCCACCGCCAGTGAAGCTGCCGAGAGAGAAGAGTCGCGGCTGCATTGGGCACCGGGGCAGGCAGGAGCCTACTCTGCGCCCCGGTGCACTCACCCAGAGAGGACGCCGGCGGAGGAAGGAGGAGGCAGCCTGGAGCTGCTGCCCCCAGCAGAGAATCCCCGTGACGCCTGATCCAAGGAGTCCCGCCGAGAACAGCCCGGTGAGTGAAAGGGCTGGGGGCTCCGTGATGTTGCTGGCGGTGCCGGTGGAGGCACAAGGTCAAGAGCGGTCCCGTGTGGCAGTGGGCCGCTCCCACATAGAGATAGTGGTGCAGGAAGGGCGGCCCCGGTTGGCAGCGGGTCGCCCCAACGTGGGTTGGAGCCCCAGAGAGGCTATGGGACATTGCGTGTTTTGAGCCCAGCGAGGCTCCAACTACGGGCGCATTTTGTGTTCTTTGAGCCCGAGAGGCTCACAGCGCCCCATTATTGCTGAGGAGCCCATGAGAGGCTCAGAAGCGCCACATTTGTTTGGAGAGCCTAGATAGGCTCAGAGGGGGCATCTCTTTGTTTAGAGCCACGGAGGCTCAGAGGGGGCATTTCTTTGTGTAGAGCCCCGAGGCTCCCGGCCCCATGATGATTAGAGCCCAGTGAGGCTCTTGGGGGGACACCAGTGATTTTAGAGCCTGTGTGGCTCGAATGTGGCTCCAGCGACAGGCGCAGTGTTGGTCGCAGTTTTGGCTGATGTCCCAGCTGCCCAGCAATTAGTGGGCAGCTGCACCGTTTAGGTCTTGGGATTGCCCAGGTGCCCAGCAAGTAGTGGGCACCTGCACCGTTTAGGCCCCTGACATTGAGACTCAGGGCGTCCTAGCACTTGCCAGTCCCTGAATCCTCTCTTTTCTACATATTAGTCACCCCTAAGGTAGGTCCAAGGGCAGGGTGCATTGTATGTAAAATGTAGGACATGCCCTGATGTGTGTAGCATGTCCTAATAGTGAATTACAGTCAATTTCGTTTTTCACTATTGCAAGGCTACCTGTACACCATAGGCCAGAATGGGCAGTTTGATTAGAACATCTTATAATCCTAACTGAATCCGGGAACTAGGTAGAAATAAGAGTTTAGTATACCGGAACTCAGAATGATAAAATGCATCTTTTAGTGAAGTTGGTTTTAACATTCTGTGTTTGAAAATACCACTTTTGGAAATTAGGTATTTTCTTGCCTAACTATGCAAGCCTGCCTCTGCTGGGTTGTGTATACCTTGTCTGGTTTTTAAATGTCTGATGACCCTGGCCCACACTGTTAAAGGAAAGAAGGAGTCCTGTAAACAAAGTGCTCCAAGACTGACCAGAACTGGTTTGGAATAGGTACAGACACTCTCTGCCTTCAGAGACAAAGGATTATGGTGTATAAAAGGGGAGAACCAGACCCCAGAACTTTAGATCACTTCTGGGAACCAGGATGAACCTTTGCCAAGGAGAGGAACCAAGGAAACTGTAAGGTGGAGACTGGCCTTGTGCTGTGCTGTGCTGTTGGGGTTGGCCTGCAGTGGTTACTTTATTTGCCAAGGAAAGGAGAAAAGGAACTTTGTGTGTACTTTGCAATCTAGAAGAAAAATCTCCTAGGGCTTGAACTGAGCTTGCCTCCTGCCTGAAGTCTCAGGGATACAGGACTTCACCCCCAGCTCCCCTGAATTCCCTTGCTGTGGAATTCTGCCTGCAGAGAGGTGCCTGCTGTTGTTTGGGCCCTCTGAAGAGACTGAGTCGCTGGGAGCTGGAAGCATGACGCAACGAGAAGCATGTCGCCGCCGCAGCAGTCGCATCGCAGAAGAAGCGTGTCGCTGCTGCTCGCCGTCGCAGCATCGACGAAACGCATCGCAACACCGGAGAAGCGTGTCGGCGCCGCAGAAGTCGCCATCGCATCACCAGAGAAGCGTGTCACATGGCCTGTTGCAGCTCAGGAGTTACTGAGTTTGCCGCACGGCTGTCCACGCATAACATCCAACATTGTCGCATCGCAACGCCATTTTCTCGAGTCGCACCGAATAGTCCCATCGAGGCGCATTTTGTCACAGAAAGAAACCAACACATCACCTCCTTTGAGGTAAGGAACCAACACATCACCTCCCCTGCGCTGCAGTAAGGAACCAACGCATCACCATCCCAGCAACCCTTTTGTTTGTATTGCGTGACGCATCCAAGGTACTTTGAGAGTAAAGGGTTGCATTTACCATCTACATTGAACTAAGCTATTTCTACCATTTTAGAGACTATTTTTGGATTACAGTATTGTGGATTTTTGTTGTTTGGTCTTGTGTTAAGTCTAGTAAAGATTATTTATTTTTCTAAACTGGTGTGGTGTCCATTTGTAGTGTTTTCACTGTGTTACTGTATGTGCTCACAAATGCTTTACACACTGCCTCGGAGATAAGCCTGTCTGCTCGTGCCAGGCTACCAAGGGGGTGAGCAGGGGTTATTTTAGAAGTGTACCCCCTTACCCTGACTAGAAGCAAGGGTCCCTATTTGGTCAAAGGTACCTACCTCTGCCAACTAGAGACCCCCAGTTCTAACATTCTAGTCAGCTTTTCAACCTTTGCTGCAAGTGTATGATAAGGCTTCTGAGGCTGGGGTATTGCCCCCGTCTATGTGCAAAGGGAAAATTGCTATGCTTCCCAAACCGAGTGGGAACGACCAGGACCCATCATCATACCGCCTCTTGACGATGATAAATTCAGATGTAAATATTCTGTGCAAAGTCCTGGCAGCTCGATTACTCTTCCCCCCCCCACCCCCCACATAGTGCACTTGGTTCACGAAGACCAATGTAATTTGATACCAACACGTAATACTGGTATGAATATTAGGAGGCTTAAAAATGTTTTGCATGAAGTACGGCATAGGACCGGTGATTTGGCTTAGGTCTCCATAGACTTGGAGAAGGCATTCAATTCTGTGGACTGGGGTACCTCTTGGAGGTGCTTAGGGTGGCTGGATTTGGCCCACGGTTCAGAAGTGGGTACAGAGATTATATACAGCGCCCAGTGCCCTGGTTCGGGTGGGGCACAGTAGGTCTAGCGAGTGGCTTCTTGGGAGGGGGACCCGCCAGGGCTGTCCACTTTCTCCGCTGCTGTTTGCCCTGGCTATATAGCCCCTGGCAATATGAGTGCATAGAGATTTGGGCCCCTGGGGCATCAGGGTCGGCGAGATCTCTCAGCATATTATTGTACGCCGGCGACGCTCTATTCTAGGTCTCTTCGCCACTGGAGGCTATACCGAGCCTACTACAGGTCTTGGATGCGTTTGGTGGTTGCTCAGGGTTACGCCTAAACAAAACAAAATCATTGTTATTTCCCCTGGCTTGTTTGGCGAGCTGTCCTGCGGATGCACTTCCCAGGGTGGGCCTGAGGTGGGAGACGGAGCATTTTAGGTATCTCGGTGTACAGGTTGCAGGTGAGGACTCCCGGATACTGCAGTACAATGCTCACAAGTTGATAGATGCATTGAAGGGGTCGGTGGGCTTTTGGAGTACTCTCCCGCTCTCTCTAATGGGCAGGTTGGCGATAGCTAACTTGGTGGTCCTGTCCCGCTGCCTGTGCATGCTACAGAATGCCCCTGCCCTGTCCCCAGGTGGATTTTCCAGGCATTGGACTCTATATTGATAGACCTGTATTGGGCAGGTCGACACAGTAGAGTGGCACTTTCCACACTAAATCGTACATACAAGGGGGGTGGGCTTGAAGCTCCCAGAATGGAGCTTTTTATTATTATTATTTTTTTTTTTTTAAACAGACTTATTGGTTTTCAACAAGCATACATACAACCTTGCCGGCACAATGAGGAATTAGATGGGAAATCAATATGCATGACAATTGTACACAGTGGCAGTCTTAGCTACCTCCCAAGATGGACTGCACTCAAAGTGCTCGACCAAGAATCACAAAAGTGCAATACTAACTCTCCTCCATCCCCCCAACATAGCCCAAGATACAGGTCTATCCGTCTCGATACGTGGTCTAGGCCAATATTATTAATCAGCTTAAAGAACTCCCGAACCTCAACCCCCTCTTCCACTCCCTAAACACCCCAACAAAACCCGCCCCCCACCCCATCCACCCACCCACCCAAGCATGCCGACGGCCACTAAAGTACTCAAGAGTCAATCAGAGTTCCCGTACCACCTAACCGAACCCCTACTTCACAGGTCGCAGCCTGTATCGGATGAGGAACACCAGGGTAAAGTCCCCATCAGGCTCTCAATCCCATCATACTCTTTACAGCAGGGATGCTGCTCAGAGGGCCCGTGCATCCTCCTCCTCATCAAGTGCATTCTCGTCGTCCACAAACAGGTGTTTGGCCAGTTCCAGGAGCATCACCTATGCCCGAGCCATTTCCAAGGACTTTTAATTCCCACTATGTCGGGCCATACATAATCTATAGTTCCCTTCACTTTCTGCCCATTTCAGCAATTGCCTATTCCAGCGCGCTAGAGTAGGTCCCTGTCGCGCCTTCCAGTGGGAAGGAAGTTCTCTTTTGGCCAGGACCAGCCCCAAATCAATAAACTTGCTGGTAATCTTAGTCTTGGCGGTGTGTGGAAACCAGTGTAACAAGCAAACCCCTGGCGTCATGGCTACCTCCCTCTCCATCACAGTTGTCACCCCTCACCAGTAGTAGAACGGAGCTTCATTATTACGCCGCTTATCTACAGCACGTAGCGAGATGGTTTGCAGTGGGGGACAATTGTGGAAAAAAGGTTGCTCTGGGTAAGTGTGCAGGATACTGATTTACCGTCCATCTTCTTGCAGGGCGCGAGCACCTCCAAAGCAGTGCCATATCTGGTGGGGCAGACTGCGCGCATCTGGCAAACCTTTGCGGAGAGTATCTTGAAACGCGTTTCATTCCATCGTGAGCTATCTGTGTGGGACATTGCTCCTGGTAAAAACGTAGTGTCCAATATGACATTCCGGGCCTGGCGGGAGGGGGGTTGCGGTGTTCAAGCGGACCCGTACCCGGGAGAAAGCTTTATTACATTTGAACAAGCTTGTGACGTCTTTGACTTGGAGCAGGGACAATAAATACCGCACGCAGCCCTAGCCAACATATTTAAAGTAGTATGACCCACGTACCCAGTGATCCCACAGCTCATACAAACACTAGACATACTTACGTGTGGTGCGGGCAGTCGCCTCGTATCACTACTGTATAGGGCTAGGAGGGAGGATGCCTGTGCCACTTCGCCTAGGCATTTGCCACTTGGAACGCAGACCTAGTGTTGTGTTGGATTTTAGATTCTGTAGGCATTTCCCGATACATGCACTTATATAGGTATATTTCACATTTACCTTACATAGGCATAGATATCCAGTCCTTATTTAGGAATAGTCCATGCTACCCAAATACAGGCATGGCTACCTCCATCCATTCATCTACGTCACAACGATTTCTTGGAAAACCAGACTCTTAAGCAGTTAGGGACTTCCCCATGCTTGAATATTGATTTCTCCAAGAACTCATTATTATGCATGAACATCTAAAGCACGGTGTGGTTCGGTGCAGTTCGACTACCTTCTTCCACGACACAGCTCGCTACAGCAAGTGCCGAAGGAAGCAAACTCTCCAACTGACGCACTAATCAGAAGCGGTCATCCTCCTTCCGAGAATCCAGCTCCAGTGTTTCTGACTCCCCTTGCAGGGTGTTGGGAAATCGAGTCTCGAGACAGAGATACCAACCTCTTTCATTCTAAGGTATGGAGCTGATTAGAACCTAGAGAAACCTTTGGCAATTCTTGGCAAAACTAAACCTATGCTAAAAGACAAACATCTACTTCTTCCCTCGTACTAGACCTAGGTTAGGTACACTGGGTAGGCGTATTTTAGACGCACCAGTTGAGTATTTTAGCCTGTGTTATTTATGTATGTATTTTTACATGTCATAGCAACAGACAAGGCTATTACAGTATTATTTTAGATTACTGTTTATGCTGTACGCATTACACTTTGCATTCTGTCTAACATTGTAGCAGTTCACCTCTCTTGCATGAGAAAGAAGGCTTTTCAATAAACCCTTTTTATTGAAACGCCTGTCTCTCTATTTCTGTGCAAACTCTGTACAAAAGACGCATGCACGATTGACTGAGTGAAATTGTTGTCTATTGTTTCCACGACTCTGAAGATATGTTTCGATTTAGGGGAAACAAAGTTGTCATGTTTATGCGGTTGTCAGAGACTAATCCCTTCTTGTTTACTCGTGACCTCTGGGTTAGCTGGCACACACAATTAAGAGTAGTATACTCGATAGAGACATACAGACCTCAGTCCTCTGTCAAATCTATAGTGTATATTATTCCAATGCGCAGAGCCTATTGAGAATATAGGGACTACACTACACTAGAGGTACCTCTGGAGGATAAGGATTGGAGGGCAGTGGCTGCACTTACTCGTTCGGTCTCCTGTAATACCCGATTCCGGTTAATCCACTGCAGTTACTTACACCGTACATATATGACACCAGATAGACTACATCGCATGTCCTCCAACAGATCGGACCTATACCCTAGGTGTCGCAGGGAGGGGGCTAATTTTCTGCATCTGGCTTGGGAATGCCCTGAAGTTGTAAGCTTCTGGACGGTGGTGGTGGAGCGGATTAAGACTAGCGTGGGTGGGCGATTACAATTGACACCTGCCCACTGCCCACTGGGGTGAATACAAAAACCTAAAAGGCAAGGCAAGAAAGCATACAGACTCCAGCAATTACTAATAGTGCTAGCCCGGCGCAGAATCGCTATTGTGTGGATGGGAAAGCGGGCCCCTGAGGTTTTGGCACGGATGTGGGATGTGCGTGAACGGACCCTAGCTGAGGAAGTGCACATGAAGAAATGTCGTAATAATGAGAAATTGGAGGAAGACTTAAGGCTCTGGAGGGAACTCTGCCGTGACCCGTTGGCCTGCAGCGCTCAGTCGGTCCCAAAGCTCATCATTTGTGAACATCCGGGTAGGAGTCACTGAGGATGGGGATTAATGGTCTGTTTATTATGGCTTGTTTGTTATTTATTGTGGGAGGGGTGTTCGGCAGCTGGGCTAGTCTCTTGAACTGTGTCCCCATATTCTAAGATTGCATGACGATTATTTCTGCATAGGTTGCACATCTGTGGTCTGCTATTGTTTAAAATTGAAAATAAAGTTTAAAAAAACAAAGGTAATTTAGGTCTAAAAGTACTTCTTGTTTCTATTTCACGCTTTACAAAATCTTGCATTTGCTAAGAGTGTTCGCTATTTCCAGGATGTTATTTTTTTGTATTTTTTTCTGTGTAGCCTATTACTCTTGTATAGAGCATACTCTGAACTAAGTTGTCTCCAAAAGTGTTCATTACGGGCCACGATTGAGAGCTCTGGAGTGGAGGCTGAAGGCAGTGAAAGTTTCCCACAGTGCTTCTCAGTGAGTCAAAAGGAGTTAAGAATACACATTCATCCAACCCTTGGCTTCTCTGAAGAGTGCATAGAGCAACAGTCGCACATTCCATTTGCAAATGTGAGTCTGTGCAAGTGAGTGCTGAGGAGGAATGCAGTTGAAAGAATGCTGGAAAGGTGAAAGTTGAAGAAAAATGCAGTGCTTACAGGTGAGTGGGTGCATTGTGTGTTTGGGAGTGGTGAAGGAGATGCGAGGACGTTCCTTTGGGAGAGCGAAAAGAGGATGCTGAATAAAAAAGATGAGGTGTGAGACATGCAAATGTATGATATGTAGAGAGAAAAAGGGGGTACATATCTAACAAACAAAACATAACGGGAGAGATTGAGACACTCTGAAGACCATTACACCTTCCGCAGGCCCCAGTAATGTTTAATTCGAACTCTCACAATTTCAGTATTGAAACATTTTCAATATTAAGAATTAACAAAATCATTGTTACTCATTCAGCTTAACATCCAGTAGTCCCGGCTGGTTTGAGGTGTGTCAGTTGTTGTATTATTTTTGTGGAAGCAATAACAGAAAGATCAGAGAGGCCTCAAAATATTGGTTGACTGACATACTACGGGAATCACAGAAATTAAGTTGAAATGTTTTAGCCATGCCCCTCAATTACATAGGCCATGACCCTTTTAGAGACTGCCTACTCCCCTTTTTTTCATCTCACATAAAGTCATGCCTCAGACACAGAGCAGATCCTGCAGCACGAAATGGCCAGGAGGAGAAACCGTTGGGCACCCAAATAGAGGAATGTTGATTCGTTTAATTGGTGGTGCCATTGTCTTACAGTTGGCTGGGTGTCTTATGGTTGGATCCAGGGGTGTAGTTCCCTTTTGTGCAGCAGGTGCAGTGGCCCCCAGGCCAACAGTGGCCCACATAATCTTGACAACTGTATATATTTTACTACCTCAAAAGTGGTCGAAAAAGACTTTTGCCTTGTGTGCTCCAGGGACCCCGGCATCCTTGGCACGGTACTGCTTGGATTGAATATGCTCTGTAATCTAGAATTCAGGCTGACACCGTTATGAAGCGGTTTCTGTGTCTTTTAAATTCAGTCACTCAGAGAGACAAGGCTTGCAAAGCGGTCTTGAATGTTCAATGAATGCACATGCGGGACAGGTCTGGAGACAAACTGGACCAGTAGCTCAGGTAAAGCAGAGTGAGCATTCAGGACGAGCTGCCAGGAAGGGGCCAGGCTCGGCTAGTTTTTAGCTCGAGTGTCAGAGGACGTTAAGGTGAGTTAGAGCCCAGCATCAGGCTCAAGCCGTCAAATAACCACGCTCCCCCACCCCCGTAATCCTAAACAGTAGAGTGCAACCTCCAAAAAACAACTGGTTAATTGAAACAACATTGGCCAACTACTCTAGTGATGTTCTAGCTTACACTTTACTCCACCATTTGCTTGTGTAGCACTTTTTGCCCTATGGGTATGCCCAGACGTGGGTCCGGAGCTCACTGTGCCGCTGGATTCAAGCTAACCTGGCTGATGAGCGGTGATGCTCTGAAACCCGTCCCAGGATGATGGTTTCCGGTCAGGGAGGGCCTGGCTTGGCAGTTCGGGCTGGACTGTTCAAATGAGGAACATGAGCAAGACTGATTTGCATGTGTCTGGGTTTAAACTTGGGTGGCATGGGGCACAAAAGAACGATGGATTTCACCCATGATATCTCTTGACTGGGAGCGAATGATTTATTCAGTATTCCGTCCATCATTTGTTTGCGTTACACTGAACTCTGAAGCATCTCGAATTATTTCCAAGCACAGAAAGATAGCGTCTCAACCACTAGAGGTCAGCATTCACTCAATTAAGAAAATAAGAAGAAACGGAGTCGAAAACACTATAGATATATGCTTTACTACATCTACACTTCTCTTCTCTTGACCTCACATTTATTGCTGGTGAGAGAACGAGGAAGAAAACGTAACTAATATGTATTTGGTGGTGTTGGCATTTTGCAGATTAATCGGGAGTCAGCAGTTGTCGGACGGATGATATTTGATAAGTGTTCGAGGGCAGCTCTTAACATTATTTAGACTAATATCTCAGGGTACAAACAGGGATACAGACGCACGTCGTACCCCTTGTTCGTTCGGCTCCACTCGACGTGTGTTGGATAAAAAAAAAAAAGAACGTGGCCAAAATAATGGACGATTTTATTAAGCTTATATTTAATATCGACCAGGAACATTGGAGCACTTTACAATAACAGAATCATACAACTGAGGGAAAGACAGCATGCAATAAACCAATAAAGCTAATAATTAAACGTGAATACTAAAATAATTTAAAAAAAACTGCAATTATGGGGAGGAGCCAAGATGAGCAGTACTCTAGAAACCTTCCCTTCCAACCTCGAAACTTCGGTGCACGATCAAGGAAGGCATTGCAAAGATGGCGCAGAGTGCAGCATCTAATGATGGGCCTCAGGCTGGAGATACAGAGCCACCCTCCAAGCTGGAACTGATACCGGAGCGAGGGCAATAGGGCGTTTACAGTAAAGATTGACGGTGTGGCAATTACTGCTGCGCCTAGACATGGACAAGATGAGAGACGGAGTCAAGGAGCTAAACACCAAAGCGGATGATACCACTGAGACTCTTGGAACCCATTCCAGGATACTGACAAACCAGGAGTGACAATTAGTGTAAGGCAGTGGGCGAAGTGGGGGTAAAAAAGTAGGGGAACTGTGGGTGGAGAATCAGGGGGCGGTAATAACCAAAGATTAGATCAGTGAGCGGAGTCAGGGGTGTGGCTAGAAAGAGCAAAACATACCAATTTTTAGTACGTTTAGCATTTCACTGACCAGTTACAGCTTATAACGTTATTTAATTCAAACAATGGATAAACCTGTTTATTTGAGGTTTAATTCAGGAAAAAGCAAACACTCATAGGGAATGCAGGTTTATGTAAAGCGTCCAAAATATAAGCAGGAACAACAGGTTACCTTAATGCTTTTACTCTCATTGTTCAGAAATCCATGAGTATTTTTTGTCTCAAACATTGAGGACATGAATACAGGGGTCTTCCTGTACACGTGTTAAGCAGGGCTCCAAAGAGAAAGGGACTCTTCAGGAGAATCTAGACTCGTGGAAACCCTCAAAGGCTCCTTCATATTCATGTCAGCCAGCTAGCTGCTCAATCATAATATAGCAAAAAGAACAACTGGTGGGCAGAATGCAGAACAATGTCATACATTCACCCCAGTACAGAGATGTAGGCCTAAAACCTTCCGTTCTTTTGCTCACCATGTCATTCCAGTTCGGACCCAGCCACATAACAATCAGTCTCGACCCTACGGCCAATGGCAACAGTCCAGCCCGAACTGCCAGGCCAGGTCCTCCCTGGACTGGAAACAATCATCCTAGGACCGGTTTCGGGCTTTCAGCCCTCATCAGCCAGGATAGCTTGATTCCAGGGGCATGGAGCGCACTGGACCCATGTCTGGGCATACTCGTCCCACTTGGGGTGACAAAAGCAAAAAGAACAACTGATAGACAGAATGCAGAACAATGTCATACATTCATCCCAGTACAGAGATCTGGGCCTGAATCCTTTCTTCTTTTTGCTAACCATGCCATTCCAGTTTGGACCCAGCCAGTTATCTTGGCACTTGTATTATTGACTGAAACCTGCTGAATATACAAAGAAGTTTGCTGTGTTTTTAAAGCTCCTGCACTTGTACAAAACCGGTCCCCCCAAACTAAACTGGCCCCCTACCCTTCCAGTCGCCCTGGGAAACGCCTGATAACTGGAACGGCCAGTACGGAATAGTTACCTTTTTCAATGCAATAGTGCAGATATGTATGCTTATTAGATATAAACGTCATGGATCACTGTTAGTGTAAGATACAGATTCTTCCTGAATATCCTTTGAATTGGGTTCCTGCCTAAAAGATACACATGAGCATATTTGGTAAACAAAAGAAGGCATCTGGGTAGACCTCTGAGGTAAGCACATTAATGTTATTCATAAGGACCCTCACACAGGACTACTTACCCTTTTGATCTTCCTGTGCAATTCCTGCCTGTGCTTTACTATGCATAATCTTTTGGCAGATGTTTTAAAATTTGTACCTTTAACATAATCTTTCTAACAAGCAATATAATAATGTTTTTTTAACTTTTAGGCAATTTTGTAAATTTTTAATGCCATGCCGTACAGAATAGAAGTAAAGGCAGAATGCAGTCATCAGATCTGCAGTCCTGTGACTGAGTTGGAGAGAAGTTGTATTGTGCAGAGATGGGTTTGGTTCCAGGCCGGGTAACTCCCAGCCAAACCCTTGCTGAGGCAGAGGTTCCTGTGTTGTGCCAGAGGCTAAGCTCTCCTCTCGCTGGTTCAGAGACACGCTTGCCATAAGTGGATTGGAAGATTCGTGACCCAGACGGAGCTTTGTCAAGGCAGAGGATCACCCAGCTCTTCAGAGTAGGAGCTGTGTGTTCTGCCTCTTCATGGCCTTTAGACTAGTCCCAGATTCGGCGGCACTGTCTAATCCCATGTCTCTTGTGTTATTCACTGTGTTTTCAGTTTAGGGTGCACAGGTACCCCGTTCAGTGTAGTCAGTTTGTTAAAATAAACTAGTTTGTGTGCCTCCGTGCACCACAGCATCCTCTACACAGAGGATTTTACACTCCTTGTTCTGTAATCCACTGCTAATCAAGGGTCGATATTGTATTGTCAACAATCTGCTCTGTTGTGTCACCAATTAATTCACAGTTGTCTTCTGTTCGAACACCCTCTTGTGCACAGCACTCTGAGACCTGCTTGTGTGAAGTTTGAATTTTATAAACAATAAATGGTTCTTGGGCGTGGCCAGGCGTGGCATCATGGCGTTTAAGAGCCATCGTTTGCACTAGCTCATAGAATTACAAGTCATCTGCTGGCCGCTTCAGAGCACTGCGAGATGATAGGTGTGGGCTGTATCGAGTTGGTGGCAGGAATGAGCTTTATGGCTGGCTATGCCACTTCAAAGCACTGATAGAGAGTAGGAGAATTAAGTGTAGGTATGCGAGAGAGAGAGAACATAAGCGAAGAGGAGTGAAGGGAAAGCAGAAGGGAACACTGCTTCTATGCGTGCCACCCTTCACTATTCAGGCATCCATTCACACATAGGAAGGACTCTTAATTGAGACTGAGGGCATCCAGGCAGCTGAGAATTGAGTGGATAAGGGTGGAGGGGGTCAATAAAATGGGCAAGACTCGTCTTTTCGGGGGTGGGTCTCAATGGACCCTCTCAGCATTCTTAGCCACGAGTGGCTCTTAAAATGAAGTTAACATTAGGCAGGCGGCTTCATCTCTCATCTGCCTTCATCACATTCCGTCCTATAATTGTCCATATTTTAAGGGTAATAACCTGTTTCATGCCAAGTTTCAACCCATGCTCCCAAGCATTGTAAACAATATATGTTACTGTTAGCCTGTGAAATTATATTTAATTTACCATCCTCTGAAGGATTGAGGTCTCAGTTAGCCTTTCTGTGGTTCCCACTAATGGCCCGCATATCTCAGGGGTGAGTGTTTAACTCATGGAACCACCCTGCCAAATATCCGCACCTGCAACCACGGGCTCAAATTAAGCACTGGCTGCAGGCTTCATCATGAACTGAGCAGGGGCAGCGCAATCACTTTACTTTCTGTCTTGAGTGCAGAGGCACAGGTGTGTAACACTATGGACCAGGCCTTGTGATCTGCACAAGTGGCATGTAGTTTTGCTGGGAATTTTTGTACAAATATTTGGACCCTACCACTGGTAGGAAGTAGAAAAATAAAATGGTATGTTTAGCTGATTTATCAATTTGGATTTGTAACTGATCGTTCACTGTAAAATGTTGTCAAAGCCTATACACAATTGTACAGCCGTTTAATTACACATGATTTGGTACTTGACCTGGTTCTCAATAAAGATCACCCTCTATGCCCCTCTCTATCTGAGTAAATGCGCTCTTCTGTATCTGTGCAGCCCTTGTGGTAGGGTGCACCACGCATGGCTTCCACCTTGTAACCAAGACAAAGTGCACTGAAACAGCGAGCAGGTACTATGGACAGTATTTCTAAGGTGCCAAGATACCTCAGTGAATTAATACTAGTCATTGACATCTCAGATGTATGGATCACGCTGGCAAAACTAATGAATCCTTCCCAGGGCGGTTAATTTGTGTATCGCTAGACTGGATACATAATGCTTAGAAACAGCAGAAGAAATTTAAAGCACTTTGCAACTAATATTGACTTGTATACAAGTCAAGTTGAACTGATACTGCAATTTGTCAATGAAGCACAGGCTGGTGCTGCAACGCTGGCTTTGCAATAGCACAGCTCACATGCTTGGAACCGGATTCTTTTTGGTATTTACAGTATTTTGTCAGCCAGATGTCGGTCTGACCTCTACCCTGCTTCAGAGTGAACAAGGCTGCTACTGAGGAGCAACTCTAGAAGTAACCATTTTGGTGCCCTACAAGACTGAAGCTGGGGAACCAGGTTCAGGTCTGTCAGGAGGCTCAAGCTTTCTATGATTCTGGGCAAATCATTTAGGGACCCATTACGATGGCAAGCAGACAGTAACATTAAACGGGACCGACCGCCAGAGGTGCGGCGGTCCCGCTATGCCAAGTAGGATGCGCCTGCAACCCGGGCGATTGCATCCTGCATATTATGCAATGTGGCGCGCGGTGCTGTCAGCAGCACCCACCGCAATGCACAAAATGTATGTTGTGCATTGGCATGCACAACGTGACAGGCACCGCGTGGTGCCTGCCACCCTGTGTATGCCAATAAAGGGGGGTACCATAGGTACCCCCCAAGTGCACCCCCACCCCGCCAACACCCTGGGGTCCCGCACCGGACCCCCAATGCCAAAGACCGCCTGCCTTTCCATGGTGGCGTTGCCGCCATGGAAAGGCCTTTTTCCGAATCCATCATAATGTGGATAGCGGTGCCTGCCAGGCACCGCCACCATATTCTCTGCATTTTTCGCCCGGCTGGCAATCCAACAGGCAGAAAAGCGGCAGACAGTCTTTCCGTCCGCCGCGGTGCCACTCGCCATACTAATATGGCGGGGGGTGTCACACAGACATGTGGCACTCGGATCGCCTCCGCCGGGTCGGTGGAGGCAATACATCTGTTATCATAAGAGGCCCCTTAGTCTCCTCGGGTGCCTAAAAATGCAAGTATTTGTAATGCAGTAGGCCTCCCATTACTGAAAGCTTGAGCTTTTGGTGTGCATTATTATTTGCAATGCCAATAGGTCAAACTTTCAGTAATTCTAGACCTATTGCATTGTAAATGCTTGTTTTAAAACACTAAATAGGCAAGTAACATAAGTACAAGTCTCTTCTCCTGTTCTGTCACTTTCTTCTGCCCGGTCACTTTTCCTAGCCCGTCACCGCTCCTTGCCTGTCATTTCCCCTGCCCAGTCAATGCCCCTGCCCAGTCAATGCCCCTGCCCAGTCAATGCCCCTGCCCAGTCACCGCTCCTGCCCCGTCACCGCTCCTGCCCCGTCACCGCCCCTGCCCAGTCACCGCCCCTGCCCAGTCATCTGCTCCTGCCCGTTATCTGCTCCTGCCCGTTATCTGCTCCTGCCCGTTATCTGCTCCTACTCATTCACCGCTCCTACTCATTCACCACTCCTGCTCATGCATAATCACTTCTCCTGCCCCGTCACTTCTCCTGCCCCGTCACTTCTCCTGCCCCGTCACTTCTCCTGCCCCGTCACTTCTCCTGCCCCGTCACTTCTCCTGCCCCGTCACTTCTCCTGCCCCGTCACTTCTCCTGCCCCGTCACTTCTCCTGCCCCGTCACTTAACCCGCCCCGTCACTTCTCCCGCCCCGTCACCGCCCCGTCACCGCCCCGTTATCTGCTCCTACTCATTCACCACTCCTGCTCATGCCTAATCACTTCTCCTGCCCCGTCACTTCTCCTGCCCCGTCACTTCTCCTGCCCCGTCACTTCTCCTGCCCCGTCCACCGCTCCTGCCCCGTCCACCGCTCCTGCCCCGTCCACCGCTCCTGCCCCGTCCACCGCTCCTGCCCCGTCCACCGCTCCTGCCCCGTCCACCGCTCCTGCCCCGTCCACCGCTCCTGCCCCGTCCACCGCTCCTGCACGTCCACCGCTCCTGTCCAGTCAGTACTCCTTCTCATGCTCGATCACCGCTCCTGCCTCAATTCCCCTGCCCCCTCCCTTCTCCTGCCCAGTCACCGCTACGGGCCCATTCACCGCTATGGCCCCATTCACCGCTCCTGCTCATGCCTAATCACCGTACTGCCCCGTCACCTCTCCTGCCCCGTTCTCTTCTCCTGCTTTGTCGCCTCTCCTTCCCCAGTTCTCTTCTCCTGCTTTGTCGCCTCTCCTTCCCCCGTTCTCTTCTCCTGCTTTGTCGCCTCTCCTTCCCCCGTTCTCTTCTCCTGCTTTGTCGCCTCTCCTTGCCCCGTTCGCCTCTCCTTGCCCCGTTCGCCTCTCCTTGCCCCGTCCGCCTCTCCTTGCCCCGTCCGCCTCTCCTTGCCCCGTCCGCCTCTCCTTGCCCCGTCCGCCTCTCCTTGCCCCGTCCGCCTCTCCTTGCCCCGTCCGCCTCTCCTTGCCCCGTTCACTTCTCCTGCTTTGTCACCTCTCCTTGCCCCGTTCACTTCTCCTGCTTTGTCACCTCTCCTTGCCCCGTTCACTTCTCCTGCTTTGTCACCTCTCCTTGCCCCGTTCACTTCTCCTGCTTTGTCACTTCTCCTGCTTTGTCGCCTCTCCTTGCCCCGTTCGCCTCTCCTTGCCCCGTTCGCCTCTCCTTGCCCCGTTCGCCTCTCCTTGCCCCGTTCGCCTCTCCTTGCCCCGTTCGCCTCTCCTTGCCCCGTTCGCCTCTCCTTGCCCCGTTCGCCTCTCCTTGCCCCGTTCGCCTCTCCTTGCCCCGTTCGCCTCTCCTTGCCCCGTTCGCCTCTCCTTGCCCCGTTCGCCTCTCCTTGCCCCGTTCGCCTCTCCTTGCCCCGTTCGCCTCTCCTTGCCCCGTTCGCCTCTCCTTGCCCCGTTCGCCTCTCCTTGCCCCGTTCGCCTCTCCTTGCCCCGTTCGCCTCTCCTTGCCCCGTTCGCCTCTCCTTGCCCTGTTCGCCTCTCCTTGCCCCGTTCGCCTCTCCTTGCCCCGTTCGCCTCTCCCTGCCCCGTTCGCCTCTCCCTGCCCCGTTCGCCTCTCCTGCCCCGTTCGCCTCACAAGGTGGCAAGTTCCCCACAGTACTCTGTTTGGGGAAAGCTCCTCTGTAATCACTAACTCAGATCTCACTGGCACATGATATGCATTGAAGGCATTGCAAGTGGACAGAGTTCGCAGGACACCGAGCAGAAAGCCTCCGCTCGGGTCGCCGCTGCGGATGATAATGGCCAAAATGTTGAGATAAACTGATAACTATTGACGACTGCCCGTCAATAGGGCTTAATTGTGTACAGTGGAAATAGGATCTCCTTCTATCCAGAGTATGGCATAGCAACCAAAAACGAGAGAAAGACATTTAAGTGAATAAGAAATGCATGAATCACAATTGGGCTTATGCGCACCTGTCTCAGACGCGTTGAGAGCGGGCATACAAGGGTAGAAACATTTCTTTGATCACACACAGGAAGCTATGCAATGTGTGCAAAGCTGCTACACAAACCACGCAGTGAGTGTTCCTGAACTGTCGACAAGAATAAGTAAATGGTGGGGGCAGAAGGCGCCAATGGCATTTGGTAAATACCCGGGGGTGAATTACAGGAAGACTGTGAATATATAATACATCAGACTTGATGTGGAAGGTATCCATATAAAGTTATATGAAAACATTTCCCTGTGTGTAGAAACTAGTGGCTTCAGAGGCCGTGGTGATCCTTCACCAGGACCCACTGGAGCTGCCCACTATGGGGGCAGTATTATGCCATATTTGGCCGGGAAAGGGGAGGAGATGATACAGAATGTGTCAATTGTGAAGGCCAGTTTGGGGTTGGCCAAATGGGAGAGGACAGGGGATAAGAGAACATTGGGGTTTAAGGAACAAACTTACAGACTCAAAGCGAGATGGCCACAAGCGCATACATGGCCATCCACACCATCTACCATCCTCCTGTAGATCGTATCCTCTTCTCCGAAGAACTAACAGACCTAATAACACTTTTCTCCCTGACAGACACAAATGACGTGTTCCTGGGTGACCTCAATATCCACTGGAACGACCCAGAAGACTCTACTGTCCAGAACCTATCCAACCTACTTGAAATATACAACCTCAAACAACTCTGCAATAGACCAATTCACATCAAAGGTTTAATACTGGATGGGATCATTATCAATAATGAACTGGTCTCCCGAAGAGCGATTTCTCCCCTTGACTGGTCCGACCACCACCTCATTCTGTTCAAGATATCGCACTTGTCAGCCACCAACCCATTGGGAAGATAAACCTAAGCACTGAACCAGAAACATCAAAGAAGTCCCTTTACCCGAACTTGAATCCAGGATTCATGCCCATCTACAACTCCAACACTCCATCTGGATGGTTGCTGACCTCACTACACAATTTAATTCAGCAATGACAGAGGTTTTAGACAAAGTAGCTCCACTCAAACTCAAACAAATGAGGCAACCCAAATCTAAACCCTGGTTCAATGAGTATCTTAATAACGAAAGGGTCAACTCGGACAAACGGAAAAGTCTTGGAGACTAAACCCTTCGACCTTACACCTATCGCAACTTAGATCTGCTCGGCTGACATACAACACATTTCTAGTGAAAAGACTTCTTTCTACCGCAATCAACTAGATCTGGCGAAAAACTGACCAAGAGAACTCTTCAACATTGTCAAAAGCCAAACAAACTGCCCTCCCTCTCACAAAATCAAAGCCACCAAAGAGCGATGTGAAGAAATTGCCACCTTCTTCACTAATAAAGTCTCAAAAATTGATCAATCCTTCATCCAAACCTCAAATCCTCCTTCCCTCTTAACCTGCCCCACTTTAATCACCCTTGACCAATCAGAAAGAGTTCTTACCAAGGACAATCAGGCCTGCCTCTAGCTAATAAACAATGCAAATTGGTCCGACTTTGAGCTAATGTTGGAAAACGAGGTCTTCAGTATAATTTCAAACCCAAAATCTTCCTCCCATACTATGGACCCCCTCCCATCCACAATTATAAAATAACTCAACCATACCATTTCCCCTTTCTGGACAAAAATCATCAACGCCTCTCATCTCGGGCTGTGTCCCAGACTCCCTTCAACTAGGACAAATCACACCCATTCTCAATAAACCAGGGGCCGGCTCTAACGATCTTAACAACCTCAGACCTTTCTCCAACCTCCCGTTCCTTGTCAAAACATTGGAGAAATGCGTTCTCCACCTACTCAACAAACACATTGATGAGTTCAACCTCCTCGACATCTTTCAATCAGGATTCAGGAAAGGCTGTAGCACTGAAACAGCTATGCTCAACATCTCTGATGATATTCACAGGGCTTTAGATGAAGGTGATGCCTGCCTACTCATCCTTATTGACCTATCTGCGGCATTCGACACAGTAAATTATCCAGCTCTTCTGGAGACCTTGAGTCTCCAGCATTAAAGGCACAGTACTAAAATGGTTCACCTCCTTCCTTCAGCACACCTCGCAACAAATTAAAATCAACTCCTGTCTCTCGAAGCCAACAAAAGTCACACTTGGGGTCCCGCAAGGCTCAATCCTCTGCCCGTCCCTCTTCAATCTCTTCATAGAGCCCCTCACAATCATCTTGAAAAAAGCAGGAGTGAATTACCACCTTTACGCTGAGGACACCCAAATCTATTACAAAATCAAATCACCCAGCAACATCCGACACCTCAATGTCACTCTAACCGAGATCCAAACTTGGTTCAACACTAACCACTTAAAGCTCCACCCAGATAAAACGGAACTAATCCTATTCTCTCCAAAAAGTAACCACCGTCCAATCCAAGAGTGGCTCAAGAATCTGGTTTCCCTAAACTGCCCCCTCGTCCTATCCGACTCAGTTAAGGTCTCTAGGCATTACCCTGGACAAGAATTTATCAATGGAAGCCCACATCAAAAACTCTGCAAAAGGTGCGCTTTTCTCGCTAAAACACCTCAAGAAATTGAAACCTTTTCTTCCCCATGAGGTCCACAAGACAGTAGTTCACTCCCTAGTTCCCTCTAAAATCGACTACGGGAACACCGTCCTAACAGGGACTCCAAAAGCTCACCTAGCCCCACTAAGGGCAGTGCTGAACATGGCTGCTAGACTCATATCTGGAGTAAAAAGATTTGAACACATCACTCCAGCTCTCAACTCCCTCAACTGGCTTCCATTGAAGGGAGGTGTATTTACAAGCTGGCCTGCATCACACACAAAACCCATCACTCTCCGTCCCCCAACTACCTAAACAATAAACTGGTAAGAACAGGACAATCTAGAACTCTGAGAAGCTTCAACTCACTCCTATCCCTCCGAAACTGAAAACGGAAACCACTCAGTACCGATCATTTTCTGGCAACGCTTTCAGGATGTGGAACGCTCTCCCTAGAGTCCTGAGATGCAACCCCTCCTCCTGTTTCAAAAGGGACCTGAAACTCCATCTCCTAAATAAATTCTTTCCCGACCAAGGTCAACGAACCTAGTTTTCAATATCCTAGTTGACTCCTCTCTCTCTCTCTTGACATTCAAGGATAGTTGATGACCGGACTGTGTTAGCCACCTCTGTTTGTTTTCTCTCCCTTCCCTGCACTGTTTACCTATTTTTCAGGTTGTATTTTTTTATCTCTGTTTTCCTTCCTTACTGCCTTCCTACTATGTAATGTAATTTTCTTCTGTTTTTACTGTGTGTATGTAAAGCGCTCTGATACCCACGGGTCAAGCTAGCGCTATATAAAACTTTTAAAATAAAATAAATAAAATAAGAGCCCTGGGTGATGCCGCCTGTTACACGTACAAATGCGAGGGAAAGCTTTACCTTGGAACCTTAAGGGAATTAATTACCATTAAATGCTAGAAAATCTGGTCCTATATAAAAAAAATAGCAGAAACGCATTGCTGCAGGAAGCACATTTACTACCCATGGAACATGAGAAGCTACAAGGTGGAGGGGAACACTATGGCATGCTAGCTTCACATCATCTGCATGTGGTGTGCTCCTTTGAGGGGACGCCAGCAGTCCCATTAAAGTAGATGTATTGGAGGCGTGGCCAAGATGGCGGCAGCCTAGCAGCTCATCTTCGGAACTCCGTCAGACGTGGCCCTTCCTGGCATCAATCCGTCTCCCCAGTGCCTTGACTGTCCTGATGGACTCTGTGAAACGGGGGAACCAGGGGGCCAGATGCTGAAACGCAATTACCCTGCAGAAAGGCTGCCTCAGAGCTCTGCGAGACTCCGTACCATGACACTTAAGTCGGCGGGAGGAGACCCGGCCTGCAGGAGAAGACAGCCCTCAGGAAAATCAGGTAGATCCCCGGCACGGCAACGAGCAGACCCGTCAGAGAGCAGGAGGAGTAGGTGTCTGAGAGGGCTGACCCGCTGGACCTCGCAGAACCCCGGGAGCGTAGCTGCCAAGCCCAGATCAGGAAGCCACGAGGAGGCTGCATAGAGTCCCCGAAGGGGAGGAGGCCAGCGCTGGGGGGACTCCATCAGCGTAGGAGATTCCCAGAGTGTTGAGGCCGCAATGGGGGCCGCCCATGAATCTCGTCTGGCCCTCTGTACAAGAGAGTGGCCCTACAACAGGCAGCGCTCTCCTGAGGGTCCCGAAGCGTATGTGAGGCCCAGGTACAGTGACCAGAATGCCCAGAGTCAGAGCAATCTATCAGCCAGCATTAGAGCAGCTAACTGGCGTGTGGGCGCATCGGCAATGGACTGGGGGACAGCCCAGGAAACGTGCTGCCCCCCCCACACACACACACAGTTGAACCGGAGGGGGGGCGGAGGAGGCGTTCTTATTGAGAACAGCAGACGTCATCCTGGGCAGAAGAGGAGAGCATATTTACCAAGGTCAAGCTTTGCCAATGAAGTACATCCCCGGGAAGCCCTGAGCTGAGGAGCAGGCCTAAGTATAGGCCCCAATCAAGAACAGCTCCGGCAACAAGAGGGGTCTATAGATACCACCCAACTTTGCAACTTCCATAAAGAGCTAAAGAGACTGGTATTGGCAGCTACCCTTCTGAGACTTTGATGACGGAGAGCAATGGCTTAGAATCGGGTGAAGGGGGAAACGTCCATTAAACATCTTCTCCGGAAACCCAACACCAAAAAGAACAAAGCATGTGCGGACTCCCCGCCCAGAGCAGCTGGTGAGGTACCCCCAACTTTGGGCTCGGCTAACACCACGGAACCGGTTACTCGCCAGTTTTTTTTAACAATTTTCGGCACCCTGCGAGAATACTTCGAAGCCCTGCGCCAGGAAGTGGCGACAGACATTAAATCCCTCAAAACTAATCTAACAGAGCTAGAAGACAGGGTGAACGCCCTTGAAAGAACAGGGTACAGCAGGGAAGACAAAGTCAACAACCATGCGTGGGAATTATTGGAGCCGAGGGACATGAATGAGGAGTTAGGTTACCGCCTGGAGGATTTGGAAAACAGATCCAAACACTCCAACATTCGGATTAAAAGGGGTCCAGTCCAGGCAGATGCTGGGAAGCTAGTGGACTTGGTGGTACAGCCCTTTAAACAAGTGACACTGGAGTTCAGAGATAAGGACATCCATCTAGATCGCACACACAGGGTGGGGCACCCAGCTGCAGAGCCGGGACAGCTACAGGCCATTCTCACTTGTCTCCACTCCTACACTCAAAAGGAGAAAATTATGGCAGCGACACGAGACATGTATGCCATACCCTTTGAAGGAATGCAGGTGGGAATCTTTCAGGACCTCTTCCCCTTACCCTCCAAAGACGCAGGGCGCTGCAACCGGCCACCACCTTTCTGAGGATAAAAGGAGTCCGCTATAAGTGGGCCCATCCTTTTAGACTGTCCTTCATTTGGAAACAAGAAATGCACGTGGTTCGCATGTTGGAAGACGCGAGGTCTGTTTTGGTCCCAGACATAACTTCAGATGGTGAGTTCGATGGCACACAAAGGAAGCAGCAAACCCTAAACTGGGGCAGACCGTGTCTGTGGGTGGACCCTACTTTTTTACCCACCCCCCTCCACCAGGGAATACTTTGTACACCGGACCCCAGTAGGCCTCTATCCCGCGACTCGCTTGACAGCCCCTCTTTTCTGTCTTTCTGACACCTCTGCGGCCACACACTCAGGAACTCTACCCAGGAAACGCTCTTTGCCTCACGCACAGATCGGCAACACCTACGACATAAACATACAACCACATTCGTAAGATACTGAGCCTCAATGTCCGAGGCCTCAACACAGCAGTGAAACACCTAGCCCCTCTGACATTCCTCAGGGAAACGAAATGTGACATGCTTTCTGCAAGAAACACACCTAATATGCCCTGACTGAAGACTCCTTAAATCTCAATGGTTCGTCTTTCAATTCTTTTCCTCCACCTCAGGGAAACATACATACATACATAGTAGTCCTCTCAAAACTGGGCAAGGACCGAAGGAGCTGTGCCTCGTATAGGCCCATCTCCTTACCAGTGTATTGGCAGTACGACTGACTGGGACCTTATGCACGGCCTCATCGACTTGTACCAGTCAGGGTTCATCCCGGAGAGGAATTGTAGTGAACGAACTAGACTTTGCCACATTCTAGATAAATCCCAACATGCGCAAGCGTTGTTAGACGCTGAAAAAGCTTTCGACATGATACACTGGCCCTACCTACAAAAGGTACTTGCTAGATTTGGACTTGGGGAGAGATTCAGACGGTGGGTTAATTGTAACTACACCCTTCCAGAGGTCAAAGTCAGGGTGAATGGAGTCTCCTCTAACCCCTTTAGAAAATCTCGGGGAACGCGACAAGGGTGTTCCCCTGTCCCCATTATTGTTTGCAATTTACATGGAGCCATTCGCGGAGCACGTTCAACAATGTGCTGGTATGACTTGGATACATATGGGAGACGGGGAACATTAAGTATCACTCTATGTAGATGATGTGTTGTTAATTTTGACACAACCATTCACATCCCTGCGGTAAATACCAGACTTCGCCAGGGTGTCAGGCTTTAAGGTCAATCTACAGAAAAAAGTAGGCTCTTAGCCTGATGATTCCCAGAACAGACAGGCTGCGACTGTCGACCATGTTACCCTTCGAATGGGTCTTAGACAGGCTGTCATACCTAGGCATTCAAATTTTCCCCACACCTGAATGCACAGCCCACAAAAATTGTGGCACCTTCTGGCCATGTCGAAATCGGAACCCTCACTTCTCACTGCACCCCTACATCACGCTAAATGACCGGCGCAACGTAAAATGGAGACTGAATGTGAGCGTGAATATTCTGTCAAGGAATGGCAAGATATCATACATAGAGCAAGCGCGACCTCATGTACTACCGCAGGGAAAGAAATGTTTATCAAAATTGTGCATTATTGGTACAATACCCTGATGAGAAATGCACAGTGGAAGACCGGAAGGGACACACCGTGTTGGAGACAAAGTGGACAGGATGGCACCTTAACACATCTATTGTAGGGTTGCCCCAAAATCCAACAGTTTTGGTCCGCTGTCCTTGCAGACATAGACAATATTTAAGAGACGGAGATTCCTAGATTCCCAAGCTACATATTATTGGGCTTGCCCAAAATTCTGACCTTCATTCTGTGATCCTGTCGGGGAAGAGCTATCGCTCTGGCCCTGGGAGCAGCCAAGCAGACCCTATTATCCCGATGGGGAACTGGCGTAATGCTGACCCATTTGGATTGGCTACATAAAATGTGGGAACTTGTGTGTATGGAGAGGCTGACAGCCAGCGCTGCGGGTACACTACCTCGTTTTGATAAAACAAGGGGTGCGACCATTACATTTTTAGAAGGCGAATGTATTGAGCTGACATGCCCAGAATACCTATGTGTGCTCCGCCTCACTCAAATGGTACAAAGGGAAAGGTGGTTCACAGGGCTAGATTGTGTGGGGCAGTCGCAACAGTGAACCTTCTAGGAGAGGTGAATTATCACTGGCTGTCGAGATCCCCTTTCTAGTCTATAGTCTGTCACCAACCCTTCTCTCCTACTCTTTCGCTTACCCCTGAAATAGTTAATATCCAACACCGGCCTATGGATGTAGGTGGTTGCTGCTGTTCTTTATCGGTTTAAAAAACAAAAAGATTTAAACCATAAAATGGATGTATCGTTCGGAGACAATTAATGGTAGATATATGGGAGCTGCAGGTTAGCTTTGTGTGAGCACCTCAGTGCTACTGAAAACCTATGGCCCAACATCAGTACACCAGACCTCTTCAAGGTGCTTATTATAATATATTATAATGGGAGACTTTAATTTTGTTTTGTACAGAACGCCTCACTGCTCCAGGGCTACAATCGGATCGTTGGGTAGAGCTTCCCGGGTGCTGTTGGATGGCATGGAGACTCAGAGTTTAGTGGAGCTCTGCAGAACTCAGCATGGTCATAAAGGGGGATACTCCTTTTACTCGGCACCACATACTACATTTTCTCGGTTTGACTATGCATTTACGCACCCGGAAAAAATAGCAAATTTTGGAGTGTTCCAATATCTGAACCACATATTATCAGTCATGCACCGCAGGCATTGGAACTACTTGGGCGCAAATATATGGCCTGCTCCCAGATTGGTGCTTACAGACTCAGGCACTATATGAGCAAGTGTTCAGGAAAAACATTCGAGAGGCGATTAGGGAATACATAACCTTTAACAGAGGGTCAGTGGACTTGTCAGGGACAGAATGGTACACATTTAAAGGTCCCCCTACAGGGCAAGTGCATGAGTATGACACAGAGTTAAGGAAGTCCCTGGGGAACACGATAACTGTTCTGGAAAGAAGCATAGTGGAAATGGATGGAAAGGCACTTCACACAGAAGATACCTGGGGTGCTAGGCAACAATTACTGGAGGAACTGGAACAAGCAAGGGAAAAACTAGGGAAACATGATTAAAGGACTTACAATGAACTGATGTACGAACAGGGAGATAAGGCTGGGGTGTTTATTAGCATGGCTAGTGAACAGGGAGAAAGGTGGTAGTGCAGTGGTGGCCCTCAAAAATGCGGAAGTGAAGGTCTTCACAATGCAGAGCAATATCCTGTGATGTTTCGGGGAGTTCTACTCTGCTCTATGCACAAAATCGGGGACCGGCAGATGAGGCAGGCATCGCAACTCTATTGGGGGAAGCAGGACTGCCCAGGGTGACTGCGGAGCTGCGGACTACTAAACACCCCAATTGATGTAACAGATATTACATGGGGAATTAAATACATGGCTACAGGGAAGGTGCCCGGGAGGGACGGGCTACCGGTATAATTCTACCAAACATATGTGGATCTTCTAAGCACTCCCTTACTGGCCATGTACAGGGAGGAAAAGGAGACAGGCATCCTTCCAGCTTCGCGTAGCACACATTGTGGTGTTGCCCAAGCCGGGGAAGGATCCCTTCAAATGTGAATCATATCGGCCTCTGTCCATGATTAATGTAGACACTATGATACTGGGGAAGATTCTGGCTGGTCGTCTCGTGAATGTGGCGGCGACAATTATACACACGGATTAGGCTTTTTTGTGGGAGAGCACACAACGTCCATGAGTATCTGAAAGGCACTCCTTATTCTGGAACAGGCCACTGGGAGAGGTTAATAAGGTACACAGGCCAGCCTGGACATCCATAAGGCCTTTGACACAGTGAACTGGACATTTATTAAGCAAACACTGCAGTTCTATGTTTTAGGCCCGGACTTTTTGAGATGGGTGGACTTGCTATACACGTCAAAAAAGGGAGGGAGAAGGAGGAACTAGCTAGGTTCAACCTCCTATATTTTACAGTACAACACAAAAATCCATATGTGGTGGCTCATAGGAACCTAGCCAGGGAGAGATTGTAGGTCCACCCGATTTGGGTGTGCCTAAATAGAAAATAAACATTTATTTTCTTGAGTCCCATCACTCACCCAGGGTTGTCCCTAGGTGACATGCTTCATCATTGGGGCCATCCCAAGCATCTACTGCTTGGGGCATGCTGCGACTTGTGAAGGATACGTAGGAGCACTGGATTGTGAATCTATGTGTAGTGCAGTGTATGGGGGAGTGGTGTTTTGTGCTAGTTTAAAAATACCTAACCAGTAAGCCAAAGTTGTATTCCTGCTTCTAGTCGGTATGATAAAAATACGGTAGATAAAAGGAAAAATAACTTATGTGGTTATAGTCCCTAATAATCCGTCGTCATGTTTCAAGGTGTCCCCTACACCTTTTCTTCAGGACAACGTGGGGGCCAGGCACATGTGAACAACTCCGGTGAACAAACCTAAATTAAGGTGAAAATCTGAAAAAATGCAGAAAGCACATCTAATAGAAATTCAACTGCAACAGGCAGAAGTTCAAAGCAGCCCAAGGAGACAACCAGCAAATTGATGCTGAGAGGAGAGTGAAAAAGTGGGATGGGTATTCTGGTGAGTTTTGAACTGCTGTGATATGGCAGTGTTGCGCGACACCAGTGGCCTTCTTATATGTGCATAAAAATGGATGAGAGTTCTTCAATATAGAAGGGGGGCATTTGAGGGTTTGTTATCTGTGTTCAAAACTTAATAAAGACTTTTTTTAACAGTAAGAAAAACTGCGATTACAGGCAATAACTGAACCAAAATAGTATGCAAACAGGTTTTCACTGGGGCATAGTTATCATTAGTGCGGGAAGTAGCAGTAGCACTGGGGCTCAGTTTTGTGCGGGCCCACTGCAGCCAAATGATGACTAGTACTAGCCAACACGGTGGTGGGGAGGAACGTGGGAAGTAAACCCTACTCTTATTACTGACCACGTAACCCTTGCTATGTCCTGAGCGTTTAACATTTTCCTGAAGCTAACCAGTACCAGAGAAGAGAACAGCACACACGAATGTCGGCTAAGAAACGTGAACTGTCAAAGCAGGGGCAGAACTGCAGCACAGTTTTGTACAGCCCACCTTTTGCTGTTGGCACGTTGTGAAGCGGATACGCTAGAAGAAGATCAAGTGGTCACACAAAGGCGTAGAGTAGGCTAGGTGGCTTTAAAGTGGATAAATCCTGTTCATGTAACACTTCTAAAGTTTGAAAGGTGTAAATCAGTACTATTTAAACCCCTACTTAAAAGAAACACTATTAGCAAAGAAGACACCATGTCATTGAATGCATTTTTTAGAATATAATTTACAAGACTAACGAATCAATTGTATGCCAACATTCGATAGTCAATTATACAATAACATACAATGGAGTCACGAAACCTTCATTAATAGCTCCATAATATAACTAAAACCCCCAGACAAAAGCATAAATGGACGCCCTTTTTATCAACTATATAGCATTCAAAAGTCACACCAGACAGAATCATAAATGACTCACCCCCACTAACGTTAGATCCTCATATTCACCCAGTCCTCAACAGCAGATCCCCCTTGACCCTCCATACTTAGAACAATTGGTTTTGTCTCACAGGCTCTGTTAATCTATGAACGTTTAGCTGCAGATGTCCAACAATGCTGGCAAGTTTATAAACTGAATTAATTGCCAGTTCTTTCTATGACTACATCTGCAAGTACACGAGATCAAAAATATCATCTCAAACTTTTTCAACGACAGCAATCACAAAGCATGCGTCTCCATGCTCTACGTTCCCGGCACTTGTTTAGCTGATGAATGGTCACTGGCGTCCAGTATAGACAGAATAGACTCAATTCATGTTTAATTAAGATTAAATTTGTTTCTGGCGATATTGGTAATAGCAGCAGTCCAATCTCACCAAGTGACATCAAGAACCAGCTCGATCAATCGAATTGCAGTTTATACAAGTTATACATATCCAGATGTTTTTGCAAACCATTTGGTATCATATCCATCAACCAAGCAAACGGTTCCTTAATCTGTGTAGCAATCCCTATAGCACCCTCACTTTTTTCTAAGCCAAAAAAGTCTTTATTTTAGCTTTCTCCTTTTTACAAGTTTCTGTACTTTAGATTCATTTAATAGACAAATACATTTACACAATTTTATTTTTCGACGTCCCTCTCTTGCCCGTTTCCAAATGCGTTTAAAACTTTTTTTCATAGATTCAGAGTGCTTAGACTGAAGACCAGCTGCCTCTTTTTTGCAGTTCTTGGTCTGCATTCTGATGGAATTCTGGCTGGGGATGTGCCAAGAGCCACCAGGGGTGATAAGCTACTCATCTAGATAGGCAGGTAGGCCAGCGGTAACTGCTTTGTAGAGGATGCAGCTGGTGCTGAAGATGTGGGCTGCAAGGTGAGCCAGTGGAGTCCCTTCATCAATAGGACGCTTATGACAGGGCTTTGGAGTCTGATAGGCTATATAGCAGAACATTACAACCACATGCAGGAGTATGAGGGAACTCTAAGAAGTCATGAAATCGCATTCTGCAAGAAGCTGGTGACAGCCATTCTTAGCGATGTGTTCCATGAGGGTGAGGTCAGTGTCCAGGCTGAAACCTAATGACCTTACATTTAAAAACAGGATTATTTAGTGAACGCCACCTCCGAAAAAGTAAGCCTACATGTGAAAACATTTTGAAAAGCATTACAAAGTTAATTAAAATGAAATGGGATAATGAGCTTAATTTTCTTGTGTCATTCAAAATGAAATAGGAGAAAGTTTTGGAAGATAAATCACTCTTCATTTATGTAGAAACTTTGTTTTTATTATTGGTCTTACCAAACCAACCACCTACATTCGATCAGCTCTACTGGCTGTACAGGATAAACTGTGCCGCAAGCATAATTTTCTACTGATGTACTATTTTAATGCTAAGAGATTTAAATTCTATGCCAGGGCAGGAGGCGAGGATTATTCTTTTTCCTTTCTTCACTGATCGACAGCAGTTCAACATTTATAAAAACAAAAAAAACGATGAATCCCGTGAATCTTCTTGAAAATAAAACGACAAATCAAAATTACAAAAAATACAGCTAGAGAAAGCATCTGAAATACCCTCTGTATCTCTCAAAAAACGTTCCAGTTCTTGGCTCCGATGGGTGCCTTTCTTAAATTTTTCTGGATTATGAATGATTTGATGTTATTTCCATTTTTTTAACTGTGCTTCCAATCAGGTTTGCGTACAGTAGTTTAGCTACCAGCTTTTACTTTCCTTTTCTTCGCTCATCAATCAATCAATCAAGTCATTTATAGAGCGCACTACTCACCCGTAGGGTCTCAAGGCGCTATGAGGGGGGGGGTGCCGTTACTGCTCGAACAGCCAGGTCTTGAGCTTCTTCCTGAAGGAGAGATGGTCTTGGGTCAGGCGCAGGTCGGTCGGGAGTGAGTTCCAGGTCTTGGCGGCCAGGTAGGAGAAGGACCTTCCTCCTGTTGTCGCTCTCCGGATGCGGGGGACGGCGGCGAGGGCGTGGCTGGTTGATCTGAGGTGGCGCTTGGGAGTGTAGAAGTTGATTCGGTTGTTGAGGTAGCTCGGGCCTTGGTCGTGTAGGGCTTTGTGTGCGTGGGTGAGGAGACGGAAGGTGATTCTTTTGTTGACGGGGAGCCAGTGCAGGTCTCTCAGATGTCCGGAGATGTGGCTGTTTCGTGGGATGTCGAGGATGAGTCTGGCTGAGGCGTTCTGGATCCGCTGGAGTCTCTTCTGGAGCTTGGCGGTGGTTCCGGCGTAGAGGGCGTTGCCGTAGTCCAGTCGGCTAGTGACGAGGGCCTGGGTGACAGTCTTCCTGGTCTCGGTGGGGATCCACCAGAAGATCTTCCGTAGCATGCGTAGGATGTTGAAGCATGACGAGGAGACGGCGTTGACTTGTCTGGTCATGGAGAGGGAGGAGTCCAGGATGAAGCCCAGGTTGCGTGCGTGGTCCGTCGGTTTGGGTGCGGTGCCCAGGGCGGGGGGCCACCAGGAGTTGTCCCAGGCGGAGGGCGAGGAGCCCAGGATGAGGACCTCCGTCTTGTCTGAGTTCAGTTTCAGGCGGCTGGTCGTCATCCATTCGGCTACATCTCTCATCCCTTCGTGCAGGTTGGCTCTGGCGGCGGCGGGGTCGTTGGTCAGGGAGAGGATCAGCTGGGTGTCGTCGGCGTAGGAGATTATGTTGAGGTTGTGTTGGCGTGCGATGGCCGCGAGGGGACTCATGTAGACGTTGAAGAGGGTGGGTCTCAACGAGGATCCTTGAGGGACGCCGCAGATGACTTTGGTGGCCTCTGACTTGTACGGTGGTAGGCGGACTCTCTGTGTTCTTCCGTCGAGGAAGGAGGTGATCCATTCCAGTGCCTTCTCCTGGATTCCGATGTTGCCGAGGCGCTGCACTAGGGTGCGGTGGCAGACAGTGTCGAAAGCCGCGGAGAGGTCCAGGAGGATGAGGGCCGCTGTTTCTCCGTTGTCCATCAGGGTTCGGATGTCATCGGTGGCAGCGATGAGGGCGGTCTCGGTGCTGTGGTTGGCTCGGAAGCCAGACTGTGAGGGGTCGAGGGATCCATTCGTCTCGAGGAAGGCGGCCAGCTGTTTGTTGACGGTCTTTTCGATGACTTTGGCCGGGAACGGGAGGAGCGAGATGGGACGGTAATTCTTGAGTTCGGTGGGGTCCGCTGTAGGTTTCTTGAGGAGAGCGCTGAGTTCTGCGTGCTTCCAGCTCTCCGGGAAGGTGGCGGTGTCGAAGGAGGTGTTGATAATGTCCCGCAGGTGGGGTGCGATGACAGCGTCGGCCTTGTTGAAGATGTGGTGAGGGCAGGGGTCAGTCGGAGATCCGGAGTGGACGGAGTTCATTGTGCGGATGGTGTCTTCGGTGCTGATCGGAGTCCAGGTGCGGAGGGTGGTGGTGGGTTGCGTTGCTGCGGTTGTGGCATGCGTTGGTTGGATGCTGAAGCTGTTGTGTATGTCCGCGATCTTGTTGTGGAAGTAGGACGCGAGGGAGTTACAGAGGTCTTGCGACGGGGTGATGTCGTTGTTTCCGGCGTTGGGGTTGGAGAGCTCTTTCACGATGTTGAAGAGTTCTTTGCAGTTGTGTGCGTTATTGTCCAGCCGGTCCTTGTATGTATTTTTCTTGGTGGCGCGGATCAGTTGGTGGTGTTTCCGGGTGGCGAGCTGGAGGGTGGTCATGTTGTCCGTTGTTGGTTCCCTTCTCCATACTTTCTCGAGGGCTCGGCAGTTCTTCTTGGAGCTCTTGAGTTCGTCGGTGAACCATGGGGTTTTTCTGCTGCCGGGTCTGCTGGGCGGGGTTCTCAGAGGGGCGAGTTTGTCCGCGCAGTTGCTGATCCACTTCGTGAGGTTGTCGGCGGCCTGGCTGGGGTTCGCTGAACCGGCCGGAGGGTGCTGGCTCAGGGAGGCGGTGAGCTGGTCGGCTGTGATCTTGTTCCAGCTTCTTCGGGCAACCTGTTGCTGGTGGTGGTGGATCGTCGTTCTTTTGAAGGTGAAGTGGTCTATTCAGTGAACACAGGCTTTGCAAGCACTGTCAAGTGATTGAGAGCAGGAGAACCTGACCACATTGTTTCAGGGCTCTTCGACTCACTCTGTGGTTTTCTTTCTTCACAGGGTTGCAGTGTTCGAGCATTGTTCAGCGATGTGCTTGTAGAGCGAGTAAGCACCTTCCATACGTCCACGTTGCCTTCATGGCGGTAGTGAGAAAAAAGAACTGAGCGCTATGGCTAGGCCGCTTTCACCATTGCTGCTGAGGACCAACATTTCAGGATCAGCTTCGCTAAACTCAAGTGGCTCAATGGGACGCCTGCAGGCACCTGGTGAACCCTATTTCAATACTCTGGCCTCCTCCAAAACTGGTCCTCACACTTGATTTTTCTGGTTTCCTGGGCTGAGGACAAACCTATGGTAAAAAATACATCACCAGGGAAATGTAGGACTTGCAGCCTTCAGGGGAGGGTTTTACATTTCGTTATGGATTCAAATGTAGCAGCAGACGACCCTCCACTTCAGAGAATAGTACCTGGGGTAAGAACAACCAATTGTATACATAGGTCTGTGCTCACAAGCATGTTGTGACATTAGAGCATCAACCTTCGTGTGTGGAGAATGAAACAGAAGAGCATAGCCAAAAGCACACGAAGAAATACCACTCCATTATTGTCAATTCTCCAACTGGAGAATGAAAACAAAGAAGGATCTAGCCTTAGAACAGTACCCGAGCAAGTTTCCCCTGAGTAAAGTTATACTTTGAAGACAACAGACTTGTCAGGCAAAGCACTTAGCCACAGACCCGGAGTTTCAACCTTAAAAACAAAACTCAGAAAAAGAGCACGAGTGTGCCCAGTGTTGCATTTCTCTATGAATGTATAATGTATGAACAGGTTACTTACCTTTGTACGGTTCTTTTCGCGGATGCTCTAGCTTAACGCAGATTCCTGAACTTCAAATATTCCTCAGGCACCAGAATGGATTCGGAAACTTTTCTCCAGATGGATACTTAACAACAGCAGATTGCTCCCCTTCAGAATAGATACCAAAGCTGTACCTCCCAAGGTAGATGGTCTGTGAAAAGTTCTGCAGGTGAGAATTGGCGAAATATCCTTCCCGTCAGACCCAGCTGCCAAGGTAGTAGTGCTCATGAAGATAAGTGTTTGCGCCCACGTCACAGTTTTGCACATGTCAAGGACTTGGGTTCAGTTGTTCCCCATCTTTTTCAGAACTTGGAAAAAGCGGGGCAGAGACATACAGGAGTTATGTGTTCAGTTCGATCCAGAATGCATCTCCTAGCAAATGTTCTTACGGAAACTCAAACACTCAAAAACCTTTGGCAGTGGGGAGAACGCTGGCCAGATATTTTTCCCGCCATCAAAGTAGAGGTTCTGAGGATGCTCTACTCCTTCCCAGGTTGTATATAGCAGTCGCTACCTGCTTAGTTAGTGTGGTCTGGCACCCAAGGATCCTACCAGGTGGTTCCTGATCATGGAAATACCCTGATGCGACAATGAACTACAGAGACACACAGACTCCTGGCACAGGACCCTACGCCACCCTGCTTGTTGCAATGCCAAAAGGCAGTTGGGTGTTTTCCCTGGGATTCTGCACCAGCCTCCCTTTAACGTACATCAGGAAAGCTTTTCAAGTTGGGCAAATGGCCTGCAACTCCAACTGACTGACACAGAGCCAGGCTTCAATCGGAGACCAGAGACCTCTGAACTCCACTTAGCTTAGATAAGCACCCCAAACCAGTAGTGATGCATCAGTCACCACCATCAGCTCTGCTTGGGCGATAGAAGAGGGATTTTCCGACAGAACAGCTGCAGATCATGAGCTATCTCTTCTGAAATCTGAATGGCATCCTTGATGCTGGACCCACTGCAACTTCAGATTCCATTGTAGAGTCCGCATGTGCCACCTGATGTAAACAACAAAGAAGATGCAGAAGGCTAAGAGGTCAAGAAACCTCACAAATGCTCTCACCAAGATCTAGGACAGAGGATGAAACATCTGGATCATAACCCTGAGGTCTTTTGTAGCATAAGGAAGGCTGTAAAATACTAAAGAGTATCCCGAATGGCTCTTTTGAATGCCAGCTTCTGGGAACGAGTCAGATGCAACTTCAACTTGCTGACCGTGAAACCCAATGATGTCAGAATTTCACAGTAGTCTGGAAGTGGTCTACGACGGACTGTAGTGAGCCCACCTTGAAAAGTCAGTCATCGAGGTAGGGGAAAACTAGTATCCCCAAGCTCCAAAAAGCAGGCAGTGACCAAAGAGGAGTGTGGCTAGGAAGCGCAGTAGAACCTCAGTGGGACCACTAGATGGGTATTATGAAAATCTGCATCTAGCAGGTCCAAGAACATCCAGTCCCCAAAGTACAGAGCAGACAAGACTTCGGCTAGCCTGAGCATTTTGAATTTGTCCTTTCACAAGAAGACACTTAGAAGTCAAAGGTCCAAAACATGTAAATCCCTCCAACCTTTTTCAGCACTAAGAAATAGCAAGAGTGAAAAATCTATTCTCCTTCAGAGTTTGGAACTCTCTCAATAGCACCTTTGGAGAGCAACTTGTGTACAGCGTGTAACAGAATGGACAGGTGATCATGGGAAACTCACTCTGGTGGCGGGGGGAAATTTGGCATGCATAAATAAAGGATAGGGCATAGCCAAGCTGAATGATTTGTGGGACCCTTCTGTTGGATGTGATGGATTGTAACCCTGGGAGGAAGTGCTGAACTCAAATGCCAGGCTAGCCAAGGAGAACATTTATTTACAAAACACCCCAATCCTCTTCGACTCAGTGTCGGGAGGAGTTTTGGGGAATAAACTGATGTTCACGGTGCTGGTTGAAGTCTGAACCACCAGGTTTTCCTATGTAGGACATTTAGTGGGAAAATCTGAATCACCAGGATCCAGCCTGTGATCACTGGCCACCTGCCTTTCCACCATTAGGCATGAACAAGGCTCTGAAAATTGCCCATCAAGGTACCAGTAAGGGCCATGTTAAAAGGGAAGTAAGGGCTAAAAGTGGTTGGTACAGGCTGCAAACTTTCCGTTAGGGCATTAGTTCTGGTCTCAAATGAAAGCAGCTGAAAATCCAGGACCTCAGCTGTCCATCAGACCACTGCTGCACTCTCTTTCATTGGTGGTGGAAGTGGCCAGTCAACCCCGTTTTTTGGGGAGGGATCAAGCCCACTGGCCTCTTGCAACTCCATTTAAAAGTGGACACCTGAATAGTGAGGGGGGCCAAAATCATCATTCTACAAACCAACACCATCACCATATGGGGTGTACCCTTTTCAGAGTCAGAGTAAAACCATATAATGGAGCTTCTGCTGACTTGTACGCCCCGATAGAGGCACTGATTCAGAGTCACGCTGAATCACGACCAGCTGCGATTCTGTAATCTTGTAGCACAACATGGTTAGGATCAGACTGAAGTTATTTCAGAGTCACACATTGGAACCTGCACTGGTTGCTCTTCTGGCACCAGTACTGTTCGTACCAGAGTCAATGATTAAAGTCCGGTGCAGGCCTTGGATCTAGAGTGGATGTCTGTGCTGGAGTCTTTATCGGGCCCAGAGTGGATGTCAAGATGGTCAAAAGGCACAAGACAAATCTATCAGTAGGAACCTGGTTGGAAACATTCCTTAGTCCCCTTGGGCGCAGAATTGCACCAGAGGGAGCCAGAAGAGCACCAAAAACCTGTAGTGTGGCCTTCTTAAAAGCTTTTATCTGCTGCAGCGTTTCAGATGACCTGGGAAAGAGCAGCAAGGTTAAACATAATCAGATGGGGGGGGGGGGAGAGAAATCACCTGCGCAACAACAGCACATATTTTGTTTAATCAACACCACTCCGATAAAGAATAGCTGAAGTCACCTATTTAAACGTATGATGTGCGATCCAGCCTTAGATAGCCAGGATTGCTGTTTAATGCTTCTGCTAAGTTTAGAGTAGCGCCTAGAAACAGCTTTCGGGTGTCGGGATAACAGAAACTCACTAAAATGTTAGAAACATTTATCCTGTTTTTGCTCAACATTAAACGCCTAAAAACGTTTATTGTTGCACACAGTGTGGTTACTGTTCACGTTTAATGCACTAGACAAAGATTTTAAAATAAATATGTTCAGTTACAGGTCTCTGTTTCTTAGTGTTATTTCTGAGTGGGATATTCGTAAAAGTGAGATTGCTGGGATTGGCACTGTGTCCTTGAACACATCTAACAGGACTGATAGTGACCAGAAAACACTGTCTGTGCAGGATTGCTCCAGGGCTAGTATTAGGACGGCAGTCCAACTGGCTTTCTAATTCAATGTTGTTATTATGAACGGTGTCCTTGCATCCGAGTGTTAGAAATCCAACCCTGCAGCTCTGTGACCACCAACCCTCCCCCACAGATTTTGTCTTACTTCGATGATCAAGGTGTAAACTTTTTTTTTTTAACTCTTATTTTCCAATTTTGCAATGAAGGCATAACAGTAAAGATACAATGCAGTCAGCTGTATCACAATTTGTGAAGGATTAATAAAAAACATATCAAACATACAAAAAGTACCAAAAATGGTAACAAAGAATAATATGCCGTGACCAAAAGAGAGAATATACATCTGAACATAATGACAGAAAATGCAATACGCATAGCATTCAAATACGTGCCCTATAAGCCGGTCACCAGGGCAATGAGGAGCTAGCCCACACCCTCTGGGGTATCATGCATCGCCTGACGCCTGGAGATATAATCCATGTATGGACCCCAAATATCAACAGGCCTGGATGAGCGGGGAAGCAGGGTACTAAATTCCTCGCAATTCACGTTGCGAAAAGCAAGGCTCTGTAACCAAGCGTGCAACGACGGGGGCGCGTCTACTGCCCCATAACAGTGCTATCTCTCGCTTGGCCAAGAGGAAACCCAGCGCAGCCAGCTTACGGACCTTTCTGGGAAAGTTCGCCACATATCCCAAAGAGCGATCTCAGGGATTGGTAGGAGTTGCATGGATAATATGTCCCCCAAAGTGGAATGAATGCTCAACCAATACTGGTGGATCTTAGGGCAAGTCCAGGTGAGGTGCGCAAAGTCAGCAAAGGGAGCTAAACATTTCTGACAATGGTGGGGCCTGGAACTGTCAATTCTATGTGCGCGGGCTGGAGTGAAATACATCCGGCGAAGGAATTTAAAGTGGAGTAATTTATGTCTACTATTCAAGGAGATGTCCATTGTGGCCCAACTCCCACTGGTCGTCCAGGATCGGGCCTCCCAAGTCCGCCTCCCAAGCAGTCCGGGTCTTGGAGTCGTCTAAGGGTGTAAGTGATCCACACATCCTGTAAAGCTTGGATATTAGATGGGCGCCGTTTGGGTTCTGAATCAATAGGGTGAGGGGAGGGGTTTCAACTCGGGCAACAGGAAAAGACCCGAATCCGGCTCTTAGAGCCGAGCGCATCCGGGTCAGGATAAATGTGTCCATAAAAGAACGCTCACTGAAGCGAGCGTCTTCGGTCAGTGAAAATGCATGTCAGTCAGGGAACAGGTCCCCAAGTGCATATATATGAAATTTCTCCAAGGTGCGCTTGACCAGAGTTTCCCCGGTGATCGGAAGCAAAGAGGAATTAGGCAAGGGCAAAGCAGGGGAATATAAGGAGTCAAGTCCCAAAAATCGGCGCAGTCTACTCCAAGCCCAGCACGTGGTAGAGACCGTCTGGACATCTCGGGGATCTCGAGGGAAACCAGAAGGGAGGAGGATGAGAAGTTGTCGTGTAAGTACAAGATCGGCCTACGGTTTCAAATACGGGATGCGTGCGTCCGGGTGGAACCAGGCGTATGCGTAGCAACACTGCGCGACTAAATAATATAAATAAAAATCTGGGACACCTAGTCCACCTCTGTCCGGCGGCAATGTCAGTATCTTCCAACTGACCCGGGGTGTCTTGTCCCCCCAAACCAGGCGCAGCAATATTGAGCGAAGCTGCGAAAAAAAGGTCTTGGTGAGGGGGATGGGAATGTTGAAATAATACAAAAAGCGGGGCAACACAATCATCTTAATAATGGCAATTCGACCTGCCATGGACAAAGGCAGACAGAGCCACCTCGTGACCTGCAACTCCAATGACCCAATAGCGCTACCATAATTAAGGCGAAGGATGGAGTTGGTGTCCAGATGAATGTGGACCCCGAGATATTTGACCGAGTCATCACACCATTGCAACGGAAATTCACACTGCCAGGGCGTGGTGCCAGTCGTAAGGGGGAAAATAACGGACTTAAGCCAATTAATGTGGAGGCCAGAGAACTCACCAAACCGAATGATTTCACGAATTAAGGGAACTAAATTGTCTTGGGGCATACGAACATATAACAGTGTCATCTGCGTACATTGATAACAACAGGGGGCCCGTGCGGAATTGCAGACCGTGCTGCAAGTGGTTCTCCTGGAATTGCCTAGCTAAGGGATCCATGGCCAAAATGAAAAGAAGAGGGAATAAAGAGCAGCCCTGCCGTGTACCACGCGATAAAGGGAACGGATCTGAAAGCGTGTCGTTGAGGCGAAGTCGGGCCATTGGCTTAGTGTATAATAAAGCAACCGTCGCGACAAAGCATTCTGGCATGCCCATATGGCGCATGATGGACAAAAAAAAGGGCCATTCGAGAGAGTCGAGCACCTTTTCAGCGTCGAGAGCAAGATCGCGGCCGTAGGGGTGGAGGGTTTGATTTGGTGCAATACTGTGAATAACGTCCGCAGATTAAGCGAGGTGGATCTGTGAGGAACGAAGCCAGACTGTACCGGAGATATGATGAATTCCATCATTAGTGATAGTCTGATGGCAATGACTTTGGCCAGGATTTTATAATCCAGATTCAAGAGGGATAGCGTTCTGTAAGAGCCACAAAGCATGGGGTCCTTCCCAGGTTTGGGCAGCAGAATAATCACCGCTTCCCGAAAGGTCGGGGGGAGGATACCCACTTCCAGAGTCTCAGCGTAAACCTCCACTAGACGGGGCACTAAAATGTCTTTGTATGCTTTATAAAAATAGTCAGAGAAGCCGTCAAGACCGGGGGCAGAAGACACTCGCAAGGAGTCGATAGCCTCGATGATACTATCGGGGGTGATGGGAGTCAAAAGGAAGTCTTGCATATACTTTTCTAAATAAACCAGGGCCACTTCGGATAAATAGGACTCCTGATTTCCAGAGTCTCCGGACAGGCGAAAAGTGTACAGGGATTTGTAATAGGAAATAAACAGATCGCAAACCTCGGGGTGGACTGTAGAGGGGTGCCATCCGGCCCAGCCATAGAGACGATATAGGTGGGGCCTCGGGCGGAACATAATTTATTTGCCAGGAGCCTACCTGGGCGCTCCCCTTCACCGTACCGCCGCGCCACACAATGCTTATTAAGGAACGATAGTTCCGTATCAGCCGCGTATCTAAACTCCACGCACAGTTCGTCTACGCGTAGTCAAGGACTCAGTGGGGGAGTCAAGCATATAGCGATCAATAGCAGCAATATCTTTCTCAATGCGGCCAAGCGTAGAGCGTAGAGCGTAGATCCCGCAAGACGCCGGCGTGTTTTGAGATACAAACTCCTCCGATATATGCTTTGAAGCCCTCCCACAAGACCGCCCATGTGTCAACAGAACCGGTGTTCAAGTCAAAATAGTCTTCGATCGCCTTACGGACTTCTTCGTTAAAAACAGAGTCTAGCAGGGCACGGCCCGGAAATCGCCACTGTCTCTCAAAGCCACCCGCCCGAGGAATGAGGAGCTGGAGGATCACTGGGGAGTGATCGGAGAGGGTGCGGGGAAGAGTCAAGACCTTCCCCAACCAACCCACCACCCCAGGAGAAACGAGCCAATAGTCTATTCTCGTCCAAGTGTTGTGGAACCCAGAATAGTGAGTGAATGCAGGATGTTGAGCGTGGAGATGTAATTCCACGTCCACTAAGGAGTATTGAGCACAAATCTCCCTTAGTGCCTGTCTGGCGTGTAGTTTAGTGTCGGGGGATGAGGCAGTGCTGTCCCTAGAATGGTCCATCAAAAGATGGAAGTCACCACCCATGGTCAAAAGTCCGGCGTCGATGGAAAGGAGGCGAGTCAATAGGGAGTGAAAAAAGGCGGGGAATCAGTGTTTGGGCCATATACCCCCACCAAGGTAACCTTGTGTCCCATCAATAACCCAGTGATAATTAAAAAGCTGCCATCAGGGTCCTGATGTGTGGTGAAGTGCGCAAACTGAACTCTCTTGTGAATAAAGATGGAAACCCTGCGCGCTTATCTACTATAGTTGGAAAAGAACCTGTGGGGTCCCCAGCCAGAAGCCATCAGAGCACCGTCCGTGCCAGATAAGTGGGTCTCCTGCATAAACATGTTATCTGCCTTGTGCCGTGCCACATAGTTCAGGACCTGCCTGCGCTTCCTAGTATTATGTAGGCCACGTACATTCCATGATAACAAAGAGAGCCCGGAAGGACCGGGCACATTCCCTAGCTGTGCCATCCAAACTGCATCAAACCTGTCATAGCTGTGTATGCATGCATCACATTACATATCTTAATCAGCACCGATTGTAAACTGGAAAAACCATTGCAAAACAAAAAACCAACCCCCCCCCCCACCACCACCACTCCCCAACCAACCTCTAACACCCCAGAAAGAGGCAGACCTAAACATAACGAAACATAACTCCAACCACAAAGGTATTCACCATGGAGCGTGGCAACGCCACGCCAGTCGGGCATATCAACAATTAAGCATTGTACAAAGCAGCGTGCGCGAAAAGTGGAAGAGGAAAAAGGAAACCAGCATCGATATTAAGACACATTAAAGGAACATATCAATGTGAGCGACCATTAGCCAGCCCCGGTCTGGGAGAAAAGGTCAGCGCTGGACTGCGACGCCTGCATTGATGGGGGAAGTAGATCTGGACCATCCTGCTGCACCGGTGTGATCTTTCTTGTAGTCTCTGAAGAACTCCTGTGCTTCATTTGGTGTGTCGAAAATCTGCGGTCTGTCGTTAATGTCCACCTTAAAGACGAGCTGGGTACAACATTCCATAACGGAGTCCCACATTCTTAAGCATCGCCTTAACGCTCTGAAACTTGCGCCTGGCCTCCTGTACCATGATGGTGAAGTCTGGGAAAAACGACAACCTGTTCCCCTGCCACCGGACCTCTCCCATCTCACGAGCAGCACGCAACACAGTGTCTCTATCCCTAAAGTTCATGAGCCGAGCGATGATGAGCCTAGGAGGTAAGCCGGGCCTGGGGCGTGGGCCCAACGACCTATGGGCGCGCTCAACCACGAAGTCCTGGGTGAAGGTTTCTCTGCCAAAAAGATCGGAAAGCAGCTGCTCAACTAATGAATCCATACGACCGGTGGCAGTCGTCTTCGGAACACCCAGTATGCGTACATTGGTACGGCGCCCCCTGGCCTCCAAATCCTCACTTTTTTTATTTTCCACAAAAGTTTTTTATTGGGAGTTTTCAAACAGAAGAAAACATGACATACATAAATCATGAAAAATACAAATCATGAAAAATATGAAAATATGAAATTTGACAATACATACATCTGAAATCACAATTAACACAAATAGAAATAATAATAATAACAATGCTATGTATCAGACGTATTGATGCAGAAAGAACATCGGTGTTTGGATGCAACATTGCAAGTACGAGAACTGTGCACACTACCAAGTGAGATGTGAGAGGAGGGGCGCAGGAGAGCCCTGAGCTAGTTCGGGTGATCATGGTGGTTTATGGAGGTTAAAGTATTTGTCTAGCAGGGACCACAGTTTCCTGTGTGGGGGGCGCCAAGGGGTGTTTATGAGTGAAATGTTGTCGGCACCTCTTAAATTGGAGACCCAGTTAAGCCAATGCGGGACAGATGCTTTGTGGGTGTCCTTCCAATTGTTTAGGATTATTTTAACAGCAGCGGTGACTAGTATATCAAGCAATACCTTATCGTTATCATTAAGTATATCAGCCTTGGCAGAGCCCAATACTAGGGTGGAAAATTCTCGTGGTAGGGAGATGGGGAGCACCTTGGCGATGAATTCAAAAAAAATTTCCCAATAGCCTGCAACGCAGGTACACTTAAATAATAAGTGTTCGAAATCGCCTCCTTCCTCTGTGCAGTTCCAACATGTATCGTCGTCCCTAATGTTATGTAAGAAGAGATTTTGGGGGGTCCAGAAGGCTTTATGGAGGAGCCAGAATTTAGTCTGGGCGAGAGTAGGGCTAATTTTGTGACGTGTGGTGGATTCCCAAGTTCTGGCCCACTCCACCTTCGAGGTTGGTGTAGATGAGTAGGACTCCCAAAAGAGGCGCATGGATTCTGTCAGGGTGGGCTGCTGCGGACGCATCAGCTTGTATAGCTTAGAGACCTGATGGCCAAGTTTGTTGAGGTTCGCTAGATAGGCAGGGAGGGAAGGAGTGCTGTTGAGCTTGGCTTTGGAGATAGCCACCTTGACATTGAAGAAATTATAAAATTCTATATCTGGAAGATCATATCGGTCTCGTATTTCAGTAAAAGGGAGCGGACCGGCGTCATTAAACAGCTGGTGTGGGAAGAACAAGCCTCTCGCAACCCAAGTATCGTTGTATAGAGGTTTCCCTTTATATGTCAAAATAGGGTTGTGCCATAAGGATTCCCATTTTGTTCTTTTGAACTGATGCAGTAGGTGTCTGCTTACTTGCAAAAGGGCTGCTTTTGTGGTTTTAAAAATGGATCCTGAGCAGAAGGAGGGACGGAATGTAATGGTCAGGAAGGAGGTTGAGTCAAGGGACTGAAGGAGGGCCCTTTCTACCGTAAGCCACACAGGGGTGTATCCTGGCTGAGGCGTCAGCCAGTGTGAGCCCTGTCTGGCAAGGAAAGCCGTTTGGTAAAGTTTGCTAGGTTAATCCCTCCTTGGGATTTGTCAAGTAGCAATTTTTTCAGACTGATTCTGGCTCTTTTCCCTTGCCATAAGAAGGTGGATATCAATGTGTCAAGCCTATGGTGAAAGTCCCGGGAAAGTGTGAGAGGTAACATGGTGATGAGGTAATTGACAAAGGGGGAAATCATCATCTTGATGGTTTCAATCCGGCCCCACCAAGTGATGAACCGAGGGGACCAACCATCTAGGAGTCGCTTAATTTTGTCAAGGGTGGAGGACTCATTGTGGCGAAGCGTACCAATCAGGGAGTCCTCAAACTCAATTCCTAAATATTTGATAACACCACTTTGCCAAGCCAAGCCAGAGTCACCGAGGACGTTTCTGGTGGTGTGCACATCAAGAGGTTTGACCTCCGATTTGTCCCGATTTAGTTTGTAACCGGAGAGGGACGAATACCTGTCAATTGATGACATAAGGGCTTTTATGGAGTTCTCAGGGTCTTCAGTTGCTATTAAAATGTCGTTGGCGTAAGCCGCTAGTTTCACCTGAGTTTCATTGAAGGTCACACCCGCTATTTCTTTAGTGCGTTTGATGTCAGTTAGAGGGGGTTCAAGGGCCAGGAGGAACAATGCAGGGGAAAGAGGGCAGCCTTGTCTAGTACCTTGATAAAGGCAGAATGGGTTAGAAAGGGTGCCATTGATGGCGATTCTGGCGGACGGGGAGGAGTATAGGGCCATTACCATATTGATGAACGTGTGGCCTAGATTAAAGGATTGCATGCAATGCTGTAGGAATGTCCAAGAAACCTTATCGAAGGCTTTTTCGGCATCCAAGGTTATGGCAACCATTGGAGCGGGTGAGGTCTTGGCTTTTTCTAAGATGTGACATAAGAGCCTGGTATTATCGTTTGACATCCGATGTTTTAAGAACCCTACTTGTGAGGTGCTAATCAATTTGGGAAGCAGGGCATTGAGTCTTGTTGCTAGGATCTTAGCATAGATTTTGAAATCTAGATTTATCAATGAGATGGGGCGATAATTCTTGGTTAAAAGTGGATCTTTGCCATCTTTGGGGATCACGATTATGGTAGCCTCACTCATGGAAGGGGAGATGCTGCAATTGGCTGCTACTGAGTTAAAGAGCGCCCGGAGGGTGGGGGTAAGTGGTTTGTCAAAGGCCTTGTAGAAGGCCACGGAAAAACCATCCGGGCCGGGGGTCTTATTACTTTTAAGCGTTTTTATGGAAGACAAGATCTCTGTGTTTGTGATGGGGGAGCCTATGTGTGTATTGTCCTCCTTTGAAAGTTTAGGGAGATTCACGGATTCCAGGTAATTATCGCAGGCTTCCTTGTCAAAGGTCAGATCATTTTTGTACAGGTCCTCATAAAATACTTTTAATTTTGGCTTGCTTAGTGTGAACAATATTTGCTGGGTCTTTGATTGAGGTGATAGTGGTCAGTTTCTGTTTAAGATATGAAGCAAGGAGTTTCCCAGCCATGTTTCCTTCACATAACTTTAGGGCTTTGAATCTATTGATCCAAACCCCAGCTCGTTTGCTAGTAATAGCATTGTATTCATATTTTTTCTTGACTAAAAGGTCAAGGGCTGCTGTGTTGTCAGGGTTGGACTTGTAGTTCGCTTCTAAGTTTTTAATATCTTCTTCGAGGTTTACTAAATCTTTATTTAGTTCCTTGTTGGTTTTGGCTCTAATGTTAATGATAACACCACGAATTGTGTCTTTAAGCGCATCCCACATAGTGGAGGGAGCTGTATCAGGTATCATTCAGTAAAATATATTCTTCTATGGCCTTTGCTATCTGTTGTTTGTTATCAGGGTCGGTTAAGATTTCTTCGTTGAAGCGCCATCTCCTAGGTGGCAGAATCGAACGGAAACCAGCAAGTTTGGTGCTAATACATGTGTGGTCGGAGACTAGTTTCGGGACAATGTCGGTTTCCTCAATGAGAAGGGTAAAGGAGCTCGAGACACTTTTCGCCTGCTCTTTTCCTATTGGCTCTAGAACCACTCCTTCCGGAGATTAAACCAAATCAAAACATTACTGGTATATCATTCGGCGCCACGAATGTGAAACATGCGACTTATGCAGATGATATCCTGATGGTCACTGAACAACCAGATATCTCTATCTTGTTTCGATAGATGACATCTCTGATGTCATCTATCGAAACTTACTCCTCACATTCCGGCTACAAGCTAAACAGGGATAAATCCGAAGTAAAACCTCTGAACATCTTTACCAACAGAGAGGTGTTAGGCACATATGGACTCTGTTGGCAAAGTAGCTTCATCAAGTACCTAGGTATAGAATTTGGTAGCTCCACGCTTGAGACCCTCCAACAGAAGGAAAACGCGACCCTTGAGAAAATCAAAAAACAACTAGACGTGTGGACACCCCGTTTAATTACCTGCTGGGGTAGAATCGAGACCATTAAAATGATGACTGCGCCTCTGATCAACTATTTAATATCTATGCTACCCCTAACGCTATCCCACGAGTTCCACCACAAACTTGATAAGATGCTCTCAAATTTCATTTGGAAAAGTAAAAGAGCAAGGATCAGCTTACAGAAACTAAGGTCGGACAAGTCACTTGGCGGGGTCAACCTTCCACACTTTAAAAGATACCAAACGGCCTTCTTAGCCAAACAAGGCTCATATTGGCTGTTCCCCCCCCCCCCCCCCCCCGACGGGTACTCACCTGTGTGGCTAGACATAGAAAGGGCCCTCCTGGGGGATACCCCTCCACTCTCAGTACTGTCAAAAACGAATCAAATCTCATGCTCTAAATCCATATTTATTTACACCAAGTTGGCCTTGTTTAAAATTGACAAACTGCTGAACGCGTCAATACGTCGGTCTAGATGGGAACCAATTTGTTATAACCCTAGGATTACATATAAAGGCAAACCACTACACAACCACTCCTGGATTGAGAAAGGTATCCACTTTCCGTACCAACTTTATGAAGGTGCGTACTCCCTTCCTTTTTCAGAAGTCCAATGAAAATTCGGGATCAAACCCTCCGACTTCTACACCTTTCTTAACATAAAATCAGCCATTACTATAGCGAATCTGTCCTCCACTCCACCATCGCTGCCATCATTTTTCTCCAGACTAAATAGAATAGGTCATCAAGTCTCGAAGATGTATAAAATGCTAGGCCCACAGCCATCCAGACTAATCAAACACACTACGCAGTTTTGGTCCTCTCTCTCGCCTCCTTTAATATCTCTGAACAGGATTGGTCCGCGGCGTAGAAATCTTGCATGTGTCGCAAAATAAGCCCTACGCTTTCACAGACCAAATTCTGGCTCATGCACAGGGTCTTCTGGATGCCGGCTCGCCTCTATGCACACAAAATCAGCCCTGATGCCTTTTGCTGGAACTGCAAGCGTGCGGAAGGGGATTTGGACCATCTAATCCTCCAATGGGAGTGTGTCTCTGCCTACTGGAAGAGTATTTTTGAATTCATACACAATTTATTCGCCATTAAAACCCCCAAAAGAACTTCCCTTTCTAGTGTTTGGCTTCATCAAAGCTGAGCACCTAACTGAATCTGACAGAGCCCTATTAGACCTCCTACTCATAGCGGCTGTTAAGGTTGTACTTAACAACTGGAAAGATACAAAGAAGGCCAACTTCGCATGCTGGTTGAACTGGGCGATTAACCTCCGAGGGGCAGACAATATTACTCTACAGCAGTCACCTTGGGGCCCAGCGCGAAGGGAGATATGGATCACACTGGATAACTACTTCAGCGCTCATAAACCTCCGTGAATGGCCCTGGTTCCTGACCATACACACTCTGCTTAGAGTTCCCAGGACGGGTGGAGATAACATGTTTTCTAGTCACTATGACGTGGTGCACTTTCTTCTTCTTCTTACTACTCTTCCTCTTACTCTTCTTCTCCCTCTTATCTTTATCTTCTTCTCCGTATCTGATACTTCTCCTTCTTCTTGACCTTCCCCTTCTCATAGCCTTGTGTTAATAATAAGGGTGCCTGTATAATACTCGGACTCATCTGAACATGCTAATACCTATTCTAGCTGCCAAGTTACTTATCGATTGTTTTGTCATGTTATCAACATCTCAGATCTCGATTTGTTCAGATGTATGTACACCTGCCCGCTAAATGTACCCACATTGCATCCTTTTGTCTTGTATCCTTTAAATAATCCAATAAAAACATGCGAGATCAAAAAGAATATGGGGGTCATCTTACATTATTAGTTTAGGTCATCTTACATTATTAGTCTCCAATATTTTGTAATAAGCTCTAAAACTCGTTGATATGTTATTTCACTGTTGACCTAATACTGTTGTTTAAGTAGGCAATAGAGTACACATTTCGCATTGATATTGTGTGCTATATTCTGACATGATCTGTTTACTTTTGCAATACATTGGGACTCTTTTGCCAATTGATCCTAGCATCCTGGGTAGGGTTCTTAAACACTCAAGCTGTATTGATTCATTTGACGCAAAAAGATATGTCATGACTGCTGAGTGCATCTAGTTGACACTTATTGTCTTGTGATTCCATAACGCTCCATAGTTGTATCTTAGTTTCCCCTTTGGAATCCCTTATCCTTAACGTTCTCTATCTTGGCCGCTATTCACAGCCCAGGTCATAGAACTTATGATATACCATCCTTGTCCCACTCTTGGATGCTCTGAGTACCTCATAATATCCTGATTGTGATATTGCCATTAGTAATATGCTGTTTATTAACCTTGTTTTGCCTAGTGACGGTACTGCCGTCGTTCTCCCCACGTACGTATTTTGAGGGGGGGTGGGGAGGGAGGGGGGTTGAGGGGAGGGTTGAAGAACTGGTGAAGGGGGGAGGAGGGAGGGGAGGAGGGGGAGGGTGAAAAGGTAGTTGACATGTATGTTATTTGTTTTTTTTTGTTATGTTTCATTTTCTTGCAAAGATGCAGTATCCTACACCGATGTTAGATTACATGGTTCACACACTAACATGAGCCCCGGCTTGAAAATATCCTCTAGTCCTTCTTGGCGGACACCAGTACATCCTACACCCTATAATACTGCACGGTTGTCACACTCAACGATCCAATCAGACTCCGATGGCCGACACTAAGTCCCTTTCAGAAAATCTTAACAATCTCCCTGAATGTTAAGGGTCTTAATCACCCGGTAAAGAGACGGAAAGTCGTTGAGTACCTTGCTAAGTCAAAAGGGGATATCCTCCTACTACAGGAAACCAAACTATCGGAAGAAGACACACGATTCATTAACCTCCATTGGATCTCACACACACTCTGCTCCCCCGCTGACAACAAGAAAGGTGGTGTAATCACACTGATCGCAAAAAAAATCGAATCTAGCTGTTGTCTCACAAACACACGATACGGAGGGAAGGTTGCTAATCACACATCTTTTAAGGGATGATGACCCCATACATATTGTGGATATATACGGGCCTAACTCGGACGACCCGGACTTCTGGGACTCGATTGCCCGGGCCATGGAAAATATCCCACAGGACGACCTACTAGTGGTAGGGGGTGATTTTAACCTTCCTCTGGACCCAATTCTTGATCGACAGTCTAAATGTACATTTGACCATTCACGATCACGAGGCACTCCTGCGCCTCTGTAACCGATAGCACCGCAAACATTCTTGGTGCCTTCAGAACCCTAATTGGAGGGATTACACCTTTTATTCTGCCCCACAAATCCTCATTCTTGATGGCCACTTCTTTAAGAATCTTCTCCACCCGTTCCAGCTGTTTCAAAGAGGAGGACGCCCCATCTTCAAGGTCAGAAGATACCCTGGACTCATCCAGCCGACGGTCATGGCCCTGAATTTTCGTGTTAATGTCAGCCAATTTTCTGTGGAGGTAGTCAAACCGGGCATCCAAAGCCTTGAACCCCGCTCTCATTTCAGCCATCATGGCGGCGGCCAGGGAGGACGAGCCATCCGCCTCTGGAGGGAGTGTAGCGTCCACGACCAGATCCGACTGGGCATCCGCCGCCGCTCCCTGCGTCTTACCAAACTGGAGCTTTGTCTGCTTGGGATCCTTTTTCACCATTGTCGCAAGACGGAGAGAGGGGCAGCAGCAACGCAGGCTTGAAGGTACATGGCACCTAGGATCGTGCAAGGCCGACCAAGGAGGGGCAGCAAAGCAGGGCGGGCGAGGCAAGGCGGACTGTAGATCCAGAAGCCAGGTAGGTAACACCAGGTGAGAAGGAGAGCAGGCCCAGGGCGCACTCACAATGGGGCCAATTGAGAACAGGAGGCGAGCAGCGGACAACCGTGTCCAGAAAGAAACAAGGGGCGGTGAGCCACCAAGCAGCGGGCCCCTCAGTGGTGTCACGGTGGCAGGGAGGGAGGCCCGAGGCAATCCAGGCGCGGAGGATTTGTGGTGGAAATCAGGAGCCAAGAGCCATTGAGGGATAAGGCATTGCAGCAGTCTGGAGTGCCAAGCTAGCACACCATGGTGGAGCAGCAGAGAGCCGGCCGAAGGAGCAGAGCCCTATTCATCTGCAGGGCTGGAGAGAGTATGCCAGGTAACTGCCGGGCCAGTCCAGTCCGCCAGGCTGCAGGCGCCCGCAGAGAAGCCCCACATCGGCGAGGGAAGGAGCCGAGAACCGGCTCACAAAGCCTGCTGGATTAAGGGCACCCCCGGGGGGGGGCAGAGGGGGAGAGACCAGCCGCCGCACGCCGCCTCAACAACCCGACCGCCGCCCAACGCCCGGAGCCCTCCCCACAAACCCGCCCCCCAAAGCCGGCAGCCCAGCAACTCTAGGCCCCGGCCGCACGGCGCGGAACAGGCCCAGTAAGGCCCGGGCTCCACACCGGCCGCCGGGACCAGACCGTACCGGCAGCGGCCGAGGGGCAGGAAGCGAGAGAAAACCCGGGCAGCCAGCGGAGGGTGTATCAGCAAGGAAGGGGGCAGCATGGGGCACAGGCTCACCTTGTCCCCGGCGGCGCCGCGCTCAGGCGAAGTAGGCCGCAGGAAGGCTCCAGCGCAGTCGGGCCGCGGAGTCTCCTCCAGCAGGGCCCCTCTCCGTTTCAGGCCTCACATCGTGCCACACCAGCCTCCGGGCACTGGCGAACAGCCTCTGGGTGAAAATAATCACTGCTGCTTCGAGGGAGAAGCGAGTTGGATCGCCCGACCGGCGGAGCTTCAGTTGGATGCGGCCATCTTGGTCGCCTGGGTGGCCACGCCCCATCAAGGTGTAAACTTAATTGGGAATTCACGTATTAAAACATCTAGAAAACTGATGCTCTTTTATGTGAACTGTTTTTTTAAATGGTGACTGAGGGAGGATAGCTTCATTAATCATCCTGAGTTTGACAGTTTCATTTGGCAACTTAAACAATCACTAAGTTGGGAGATCGGTAAATGGAGAAATAAAAGATGATGAATCTGAGAGCAGAATGTGGGACATTTAGATCTAAATCCACACTAATTATTTGTGGGTAACCGAGGGATCAGCCAACTCTCCTGCAATGTTCAATAATTCAAGTTCCCAGTGTACCAGGTGAGTAGTGTTGTGTCCCCCAGGGCCAACTGGATACTGATCACAACTAGATTCTGCCCAATTTCCTTAGAGAAATAAATACGGTTCTTGTGATCGAATGTTGTGGTATGATGCAATCAAATACGTTGGATGCAGGAGAACAAGATGTGCACACACTGAAGTTCTAGCAATCTAAGATTTCATGGAACTACCCAATTAAGAAATTAACCAATCGCATTGGTAAAGGCTAGATATGGGTTTCAGCTTTGAACAAATGTTATCTTTACGCCACAAATAAAGACCATCTCAAAGTTGTTTGCCATATAATGTTAAGTTGGTCTCGCACCCAGCACTGAACTTTAAATCGAGGAAAGACTATTTGTTAGTCTGAAAAATTATTTACACAGAAAATAATCATGACTTCCGATATACAGTGGAACTACAGAGATATGACCATCTCTCTGAAGCGAAAAGAATTTTGTGCATTTAGGCCCCAGTTAACCAGACTTTCATCAAGGTTTAAGTACAAACGCATTTTGCTCTCTACCTCTCATCAGACTAAATAGGATTTGAAGATATAAAATGGGGAAAAACAGAGAGGATATCAGATTCTAGACTTTAAATATTTGACAAAAAAACACATTGATGGTCAAATTCTAAATTAAGGTCTTAAAACCCTTTTCTTTAAAATGCATCATCTTCAATTCAGAATATTTGTTGTAACAGAATAATGTACCTTGCATTTTATGTCCGTTACGCTGAAAAATCCCAATACGGGTGTATTCTGGTGTAAATTGTATTTATGAATTTGCTAGTTATCATTGTTTATCAAGCATCTACAAACTACCACTGGTACTACTAAGCGATATATTTGAAAAACCAAAACCATGAAAAGCAAGAATTTAGACTAGTGACAAAAATGGAGTACTAATTCTGGTATACTTACGACTGGCAGTAGGCGAGGCGAAGAATGAAGTGAGAAATGTGGTCCTTCCGCCTGTTGTCATATTCGTCATCAGTTATGACACCTACGAGTGGCTGAAAGATAAACCAGAGTAAATAAATAACCATATGGCAAGCAGCACTACTGCTTCAACAACAATATAGTGTTGCGTTCCCACTACATCAGTGGAGATGGTTCTTTCCATAATAATGTACATTTCAGATATGTCCGGAAGTTACTCTCATGCCGGAGATAGTCTAATTATAGAACTTGTGAAGCAATGCATTGTAAGGTGTGTTATTTGTGCTTGGTAACAATGTAAGAAGCTCATGACAGCCAACGTTGTTGAGCCGTTGTTAATAAAAGGAATGTGAAAGTTAACAAATTTCCTCAACAAATTCCCAGTGTCTAATAACATACAAGATGTTCACTGTGACAAACAGTTTAACAAACTGTAACTAACTTATTATATCCGCAAAAATGTAGTCCCCTTACAACCGCCAACTCGTAATACAGTTGCTACTACCACTGCGTCACACTTACCCTGTATGGAAACTTAAGCTTCCGCAGTTCACCTTCGAGCTTCATTTTGTACTGGTCCTGGGATTTCACGTAGCTCACCCCAAGATTTTCAACTGCCTTCAGAACTAAATAATTCCAAAATAGGCATATTAGTCCAATAGAAAAACATTATTAGAAGGCCATAAGCATGACAGATTCAAGATAAAAAACAGTTTAGCAAAAGGGAACGAGTCAGACTGTGGGTGAAACGAGTGGAAGCATCAAAAACGACAAAAAGGCCTGGATAAACGACATCATGTTTTATCAGTGGTTGTCGATACCACAAAACCAGTCAAAGTAACGATTGGAAAACGTGCCTCGAGAATGCCAATTTTTGGCAGCAGACATTATTTGTGCTCCTCTTTGGAAATCAGAACCTGCTTCAACATTTGGCAGAAGAGTTGAAGGTTAATTAAACATTTATGAAATGTAAATTCACACGAGGCCCTGAAAGAGCGTGATGGGATGATTAATACTATAATGTTTAACTCAAATGGATTTTGCTTTTTTGCACAGCAACTGACTTTGACAACAGTATTTGCAACAGCACTTTGTTATACTTCTTTTCCATCATTTAGCTTTTTCACCCACTAGAGCTTCAAAGTCAAATTTCGAAATCAAAGAAGCATATGTAAATTCAAATGTATCACCCATTATTCATACACTCCTAAAAGAATGAGGATCTCGTACCTGAACTCTCCTTCAGTGATTGGTAATGAAATGAAATGAAATGAAAAAATATTTCTAGAGCGCACTGCGGCCAAGCGGCTTCCTGGCGCTAAGGAGCACAACCGTGTCTGCCAAGGGGTCCGGGGGAATTTAGCCAGGAAAAGCCGGAAGAAAGAAGAAAGTTTTAAGAGCTTTACGAAAGTGTGAGAAGATAGGAATGGAGCGAATAGAGAGAGGGAGAGTATTCCAGATCTGGGGAGCCCGCACCGAGAAGCGGGTGCCTCCGGTGCGGGATTTACGGAAGCGGGGAACGTGAAGGAGAGAGAGAGAAGACGAACGAAGAGAACGACAAGGGGCATGAGAAGAGATTAAAGAATTGATAAAGAGAGGAGCGGAGCGGGCATGCGCCCGAAAAGCCAAACAGGCAAGTTTGAACTGGGATCTGAAGTGGACGGGGAGCCAGTGAAGGGATTTAAGGACAGGAGTGATGTGGGAAAACTTAGGAAGATGAAAAACAAGACGGGCCGCCTGGTTCAGGATGGCCTGGAGCCGGCGAGTTTCGTAGGCCGGAATGCCTACGTACAGGCCATTGCCATAATCCAGGCGGGATGTGATAAGGGCAGAGATGATGACTTTGAGGGCATCAACAGAAAAAAAAACGGGAAATTTTACGAATGAGGCGGAGGGAAAGAAAACAGGATGAGACGACGGAACTGATGTGCGCATGCATAGAAAGATCATTACTGATCTTGATGCCCAGGGTCCGGACAGAAGAAACTGGGGAGGGCGGAGAACCGAAGGAAAGGGGCCAGTGAACAGAGGACCAGGGGTTAGAGGGACCACCAGTGAGGACAAGCTCTGTCTTGTCAGGGTTGAGCTTCAAATGATTGAAGCTCATCCATTGGGAGATGAAGACAAGAGTAGAGCTGAACTTGGGGAGAGAGTAAGTAGGAGAAGATAGATCAAAGACGAGCTGGAGGTAGTCTGCGTAGTTGTACACCGAGACCCCCAGCTCGAGAAGGGAGAAAATGAGGGGGCGGATATAGAGATTGAAAAGAAGAGGGGAAAGAGAAGAGCCTTGGGGTACCCCACAGGTGACCGGGAGGGGGGGTGCAGAGAAGTCAGAGAGGTGAACTGCCTGTGATCTGCCCTGAAGAAAGGACGCGATCCAGGAGAGGGCAGTGCCCTGGATGCCCGCTGCGCTGACACGGTCGAGAAGAATGGCATGGTCGACCGTATCAAACGCAGCGGACAGATCCAAGAGGACTAAGGCCTGGGGGAGATTACTGTCGGCCTTCCCTTTCAGTTCATCCAGGACCGCAAGGACCACACTCTCAGTAGAGTGGCCAGGTCGAAAGCCAGCCTGGTGAGAGGCCAGGATGTTGTTCTCCTCGATGAAATTGGAGAGGCAGGATGTCACGTAGCTCTCGAGAATCTTCCCAAGATAGGGAAGAAGGGAGATCGGCCTAAAGTTCGATGGGAGGGAAGGGTAATGTGACCATGCTGCTGGGAGATAGCCAACTTTAGTCACCGATCTGCCTTGGATCACTATTCCTGTACTGAAAGATTTGCATTTATCTTCAGATGTTAAGCAAGAGTTCAGTTTAAAGTGGTTCAAGTGTGCAATGCGTATTTCAGGTGACATTGGTGCAAGATGAGAGAGTATAAATCCATGGAATGATGGTGCCATATTATATACAATCATCAACCATGCACCTCAGCATATTTTGGGCATCCCCCGCAGAAGGTGATTCAAGGAGATGGAGCAGGAATCTAGTAGTACATATGATTGGTGGATAACAATGTTTTGATATTTTCGCACTTCCTGCAATTCAGTTGGAGAGGTCCCAGACCAATCAGATGATACAAGGCCCTAATCATGTCAAATGGGGTCTTTCACCTCTGGTGTCCTGTACACCCATACATTTTGGAACATCAAGCTTGGATGGGAGCAAAGTACCTTTTCAGCACTTGACTCAAATTAGCTAGGTAGAGTAGTCAAGCATTTTCTAGCGATCGTTTTCTTTCTTCTTTAAAGAAGAAACATGCTTAGAAAATGGTACATGGAAAAACCAACTGGAACCCCTTGTAAAGAGATCTTGCAAACTACAAGTGATGCAAAACACATAATAGGGAAAATCACAGTGGAAAACAACTGCTAAATCCAAACTAGACCTCGGGGTTCGAAGTGACCTTGTAACATTGGAGGCAGGCGACCCCGGTGGCAGAGGGTTCGCGTCTGCAGTCAGGAGCAGCATTGATTTACTGTGTGTGTTTGTAGCACCCTGCTGATTGAGAACAGTGGCACTGCATTTTAAATTGCCATAGTTTTGTTTTTAACCTCTGCTGAAAATCAACAGGAGACTAATCTCACTTACTTTTCAGGGCTCGGTGGTGTGCAGGCGCCATTTTCCATTGGGCTGGCGACCTAGCTCGGCGCCACACCCCCGCGCTCCGCCCCTATTTAGGAGCGGCTTCCCATTGCTCGCTGTTGGAGGCAGGCGACCCCGGTGGCAGAGGGTTCGCGTCTGCAGTCAGGAGCAGCATTGATTTACTGTGTGTGTTTGTAGCGCCCTGCTGATTGAGAACAGTGGCACTGCATTTTAAATTGCCATAGTTTTGTTTTTAACCTCTGCTGAAAATCAACAGGAGACTAATCTCACTTACTTTTCAGGGCTCGGTGGTGTGCAGGCGCCATTTTCCATTGGGCTGGTGACCTAGCTCGGCGCCACACCCCCGCGCTCCGCCCCTATTTAGGAGCGGCTTCCCATTGCTCGCTGTTGGAGGCAGGCGACCCCGGTGGCAGAGGGTTCGCGTCTGCAGTCAGGAGCAGCATTGATTTACTGTATGTGTTTGTAGCGCCCTGCTGATTGAGAACAGTGGCACTGCATTTTAAATTGCCATAGTTTTGTTTTTAACCTCTGCTGAAAATCAACAGGAGACTAATCTCACTTACTTTTCAGGGCTCGGTGGTGTGCAGGCGCCATTTTCCATTGGGCTGGTGACCTAGCTCGGCGCCACACCCCCCGCGCTCCACCCCTATTTAAAGGCCCCCAATGAGGAAGCGCAGCGGACGAGCGCAGCGGGCGCGACGAAGGCGCGCCGAAGTCGAGCCTAAGTCAAGCCCGTCTGCACCTGTCTGCGGCCGGATGGAGCTAGGGGCGTGCTCTCATGCCTCTCCTATCTCTTATTCATCTGAGGATCTAAAAGTTATACAGGGCCATTGGTCGCTGTCCGATTCCATCATTAGCCACATTTCCTCTCTTGGCCTCGCTTCTCCATCTCTTCAGCTCCCTTCCTCTCATCTGATACCCTCGACGCAGCCCTTTTCTCACTCTGGCTCTTTATCTTCTTCTCCTCCTCTATCTATTATCCTGCTCAGCACCAGGTCAGCGGTTAGACACCATCAGGAGTTGTTTGTGTTGCTTGACTCTCACAAGCCTGACATATTGTTTTTAACCGAAACCTGGTTTTGTGAGTCCTCTCTGCCCTCTCTTCTGGCTGCTCTCCCCCCTTCTTATGTGGCTCTCCGTGCAGATCGCCCGGCGGGTAAGATAGGGGGCGGCGTGGCCATTATTGCCCGGTCAGAGTATAATTTTCAACTTCTTCCCTCCCCTCTTATTACCCCCACTGAGCATCTTGTGGTCCGCTTTCCTACCTTTTCTCCCCCACTTACTTGTTTACTAATGTATCGTCCGCCCCAGTTTTCACATTTGTTCATGCCAGCCCTTCGGGACTTATTGGCCACTTTGGCGGTCAATTACGCCTCAGTCCTAGTGTTAGGCGACTTTAATTATTGGCCCACGGACCCCCTTGAGTGCACTTCCTCCAAGCAGTTTACAGAATCACTTCAATCCCTGAATTTTGTTTCCCACATACAAGTCCCTACGCACATACAAGGACATGTGTTAGACCAGGTTTGGTCTCTCAATACTTCCGTTTCTTCTATGTCTGTGTCCCCATGCCCCTGGTCAGATCACGCTCTAATCTCCTTCTCCCTCCACCTTAACCCTGTCGCTAAGGTTCCGCTTGCCAAAAACACCTGGGCGCGGAATTGGAACCGTGTCGACTTCCCTTTGCGATCTTCTTCTCTCCTGAACTCTTCACCTAACCTGGTGGGCTTATCCTCCTCATCTCAAGCCATTTCCATCAACACCTGGCTTGCTGGAGGCTGTGACTCGGTAGCCCCCCTACGTCGGATTTCAACTAGACGGCCTAAGGAGTCAAAACGGTGGTTCAGTGAAGATCTGAAGGAAAAAAAGCTGTCCCTTCGGCGGGCTGAGAGGCAATGGAGAAGGGACTACTGCCCTTTCCTGAAAATCCATTACACCACACTATTAGGCGACTACAAAAGAGCCATACTAGGCGCCAAAACAGCCCACTTCTCAGCAAAAATCCTGGTGGCAGAGAATAAACCCAGGGAGATTTTCACAATTATTCACGATCTGGCCTTCTCTGACAGGGCCACACTTAAACCTCCTCCTACCCAGTCCTTATGTGATTCGTTGAATTCTTATTTTTTGGAAAAAATTATTAACATCAAGGCCAACATTCCACCCCCCTCTCTTACTTTTGTTGAACCTCTTCCCCCGACTGTCCAGCGCTGCCTTTCTTCGATCCCCCCTCTCACCGAAGAAGTGTTCTTGGCAATACTTCCCAAGGTGAAGTCAGGCTCCCCGGCGGACATCTGTCCGGCTCGTATTCAACAGATTTACTCTGTCTGCACTGAGCCCCCGATCACTTTTCTTAACAGTTCCCTTGCTCAGGGGGTTGTGATCCCAGCACTCAAATCTGCTACAATAGTGCCTATCCTGAAGAAGCCTGGTGCGGATCCTTCCGCCCCAGTTAACTATCGCCCTATCTCACTGTTGCCCTATTTGGGCAAGGTGCTTGAGCGCCATGTAACATCGGTACTCAGCGCCCATGTAGAAGTGAATGGGGGCCTAGCGTCTCGTCAGGCGGGCTTCCGGCCTAGGCACTCCACTGAGTCCGTTGTGGTGTCGGTCCTGGATAACCTCAGGGAGGGCATGGACCAAAACAAACACCAGGCCCTGGTGCTCCTCGATCTCTCCGCCGCTTTTGACACGGTGGACCATTCCATCTTGCTTTCACGTGTCGGAGCGGCGGGAATCGGGGGCTCAGCCCTGGTCTGGCTATCGTTCTTCCTGAGGGACCGCACCCAGGCGGTCCGGTTGGGGGATTTCTCTGCCACCCCACTTAAGGTCACTTGTGGTGTTCCCCAGGGTTCTTCCCTCTCTCCCCTTTTGTTCAATCTTTATATCTATCCTCTAATCTTTGCGCTCCAGCAGCAGGAGGTCACCGTATATAACTATGCGGATGACCTCCAGCTCATTTTTAATCTATCTTCTTCTCCCCATTCTACTTCCAACTTTCAGACTATTATGATTTTTATTAGGGACTGGATGAGCCACAACCATCTGAAGCTGAACCCAGATAAAACTGAGTTGGTTCTCACGGGTGGTTCTTCCAGTCCCTGGAACTCTTTATTCTGGCCCTCTTACTTTGGTCCCCCTCCCACTCCCTCTCCCACAGTTAAGACCTTAGGCATCAAAATGAACAATCATCTTACCCTCCAATCACAAATTAGTTCTGTTGTCTCTTCTTGCTTTCTCACTCTTCCCACTATTCGCTCTGTTTCTCGTTTTTTTTCTCCCCTGGCACTTAAACTGATCATGTCCGCCTTGGTGATCTCCCGGCTGGATTACGCCAATGCCCTATATAACGGCATCCCGGCGTACAGCCTACGGAAGCTTCAACTGGTCCAAAACCAGGCGGCCCGATTAGTGTACGGCCTTTCTCGTTCTCACCACTCAACTCCTCTATTGAAGACGCTCCACTGGCTGCCGGTCAGGGAGCGATCCCTTTTCAAAACAGGTTGTATGGTCTTTCAGGCGCGCCAGGGCCCTGCTCCCGCCTTCATTGCCTCTCTGTTAAGGGAATATGTCCCTGCCAGAGAGCTTCGCTCATCATCTCAATCACTTCTGCAGGTACCCCGATTTAAGCGCAACAAGTGGGGAGGGGCCAATTTCTCATTTTTGGCACCCTCCTTCTGGAACTCCCTCCCCGACCACATACGGTTGGCTAAGCACTACCCTGTATTCCGTAAAGACCTCAAAACTTTCTTATTCAATCAGGCCTTCCCTCTGTAAATTGTCCTCCTGTTTCCTTTCACCGCACCAGCATCTATTGCCTCTCCTCTGTTATTTTAGCCTCCATAGCGCCAATAAACCGTATGGTGAATGTAGCGCTTTACAAGTATTTTAAATTCAAATTCAAATTCAACATTTGTACACCTGAAAGTGTATGTGTTCATAGCAGACCATAAATAGAAATACAATATTCACCACTTCGGTTCAATGAACACGATATTCGTGTCAAGAGCACTTTCCGAAGCGTGATTTACATGGGATAAGAACTTGTGGGAAACTCCACTGCTTTAACTGGAGTCTACACCAATAAAAAAAATTAAAAAAAGATGCAGCAAAATAGATTGCGTGTCGGCCGCACCAACATTAGTTTAACGAACGGCTGCAAGGGTCCAGATGCTAATTAAGGGTCCATGGGTTAAAGGCATTTTCTCTCCAGCTCCCCCTGAGGGAGTGGAGATGCCAGTTAACCATCACTGCAACAGTGAGTATACCCTTTCCAGCAATGTCTCTTCTAAAGGAATTCCTGCCACGCTGTATTCCTAGGCAAGAAATCCACGCTAGTGATCAGAGAGATTTTCTTTTTTGGGAAAAGTAGATGACCCAGTGGTGCCAGCAAAAGGAAAACATGGCAGTCATTTTCTTTTTGCCTCTCCTGTGCCTATGGTTTTTTGCAGCCCTCCCCCACTATGTCCCCTCCACCAGGCACGAAGTGTAATTTTTTGGAGGGGGAATTGTCCGACATTTCCAAGAGGCCAGCCCCCACGGGTCACGACATCAATCAGTTATTGTTACATTCACATTATGCTTTCACCCACCACAGCATACATTTTGAGGTACACCCTTTACTGTATTTCAACAACTCGAGAGTGCCTGGTGGAATACATGAGGTGTACAAGTGACCATATCCCTGCTTGCCTAAGCTATAATATAGTTTAGTAAGCTAAGTGCAGTGTGAAAGGAAGAACCAAGGAATACCGAAATAAGAATAATTAATTACTAAAAAGAACCCTCACTCACCCTAAAGGTGACATGCTTCATCATAGGGTTCTCGCAGAAGGGACCGACTATTCCCTCCTGCGTGCTGCGACACCTGCAATTGCCCGTTTTTCTTCACATACATTTTTGTGTCTCTGTCTTTGTTTAATTCCCCACTTTGCAGTGTGAGCGCAGCGTGAAGAAGTTGCCGCACTGCCGATCCATGTGGTGATTCGTTTCTACGAGTCACGTAAGTCATCCTCCTCTTCATCCTTTCTGAGGGTTCCAGGTCCCCATAGGTCCCATGTCTGTTACCATCGAGCATGGGCCTTAGTTTTATTACGGGTTCATCTATCTAAAATATATTTTTTAGTAAAGCATGACCTTGATATATATTTTTTGTGAATTGCAACCATATATTCAGGGGAAGAGGCTTACAATGGGCAAAAATTTGTTATTACATATTGATATATCAATAAGAATTACATGCATTTGGTTTTCGTCCTGAAATTCATTCGAGTTATGGACTTTTACGTTAATTTTTGATCCAAGGGATAGCGTAATGACAATCAGCTGGTATACATAATGTGTTGATTTGTATGCATTGTTCCATAGGTAATGTCTCCAGGCGATATGCAGGAGTATTGACTACGGCAAAACCGTGAGTTATAGATGGTACAAATTAGACGTTGCTTTTTTGTTCCTCTCTTTCTTTTTTATACATGTCTCCATGGTGCGGACACACCTTAGCGAGTGTGGACCCCCGGGGACTTTTTTCCACTCTGGTCCTGAAGAAAGCTGAGCTAATAGCGATATACAGCAGAAACATGTCGACCTTTTGAACTGTGGACACTGTGGTTCTACTATAAACCCACGACGTGTCCCCACTGTTTTTAATACGATCGGCTTACCTATTAATAAAGTTTATTCTGGGCGTAGTCGTGACTTTTTAACCATGCACACTCACTAGTTACACCCTTTTTTGTAAAAAAACTTCAAAAAAAAATTTTTGGGACAGCTCCGCTGCAATTGCAGGCGTCGCAGCACGCAGGAGGGAATAGTCGGTCCCTTCTGCGAGAACCCTATGATGAAGCGTGTCACCTTTAGGGTGAGTGAGGGTTCCGGTTAGTAATTAATTATTCTTATTTTCGGTATTCCTTGGTTCTTCCTTTCACACTGCACTTAGCTTACTAAACTATATTATAGCTTAGGCAAGCAGGGATATGGTCACTTGTACACCTCATGTATTCCACCAGGCACTCTCGAGTTGTTGAAATATAATTATAATAAGGGGTCGGAGAGTGCTCTCGGAGACCCTTTCTCTCCAGTTGTTTACTTACACCCTTTACTGTGACATTCACGTTTTGTTTCCACCTACCACATCATAGGACATCAACAAAGTGTTCAGTTCACTTCAGCCATTAATCAGTTATTGTTACATTCACATTATGCATCAGGGAAATGGTCAGACTGTTTCAACCATTGATCTCTTATTGTGCGATTCACACTTTTCTAACACCCACCTTAGCATATATCCTGGGGTAAAGGGACAGCCCATTTCTGCTGTTGGCCAACTTCAGTGTTAGTGAAGGCATTCTGCCCTTTCACCAGGAGAACATTATTTACACAAAGCGATTTCCGACAGTGCCTATGAGCAATGTGTTAGTATTTGCTTTTCTCTTCCTGCATGCGTTTCAAGTAATATTTTTTTCACTGTTCGCTTCTTCTTCGAAGCTCTCTGCATCACAGCCTTGACTTAGCTAAGTGCTTTTTAAGCAGAAGCTGTAAACCCCCTTCGCAGAGGTCACAGGCTGGTATCTGAGCCAGCCGACCTAATTGGTTTGGTGGGATACCATAGCAACTAAGCAGATACAGCTAACAACCTTCTCATAGAACAACACTTTTGTTGTCTAAATGAGGTATACGGGTGGGAGGCCACCGTAGAAACTAACAGGGATTTCTGGTGCTAAAACAGCTTCACTAGAGGCACGAAAGGATTGGATCTTACAGACAGATTCCATCTTTTCAAGCAAGAGAATTCTAAATTACTGTTGCAATTATTTTTAACAGTATATTTTTATAGTTCCGACTAAACATTTTATACACTAGTATAGAAGGTTGGTTTTAATAAAATAATGAAACATACCTTACAGTGCGCTCTGATTGTTACCCAGAACACACCATCTTCTTGTACTGCTTAGGTGGTTCATGGGCTGCAGTCCCCACCAGGTCCAATGGCTCTAGTTGGTATCGAGCGTGCACTTTCATCCAGAGGGTTTAGGAACCCTAAATTCCTATCCGTATTTTGTATGGCATTTCAAAAAATATATAATCTACTTGAAAGGTCAGAATAGAAAAATGGAACCAAGTGAAATGTAGATGAATGTTGTGGTGAATGATTGGCCCAGTGAAAAAATGTCGCAATGGAAACTGTGCTGAAAAAGTTAACAATGGTCCCACACTTTTCCCACAATTATCTTGGAGCAGGTGAACCTGCTACACTTCTGAAGATCATCAGGCTTTGAGGGAAACCATGAAAAGTACTGGAACATTTCACAAGTAGCTTGTACATAATTTAATCCCATGAAAAAAAATATAATGGGGTGGGGGTTGAGAACCCCTAAACCCACGTAGGGTTTAGGGGTTCTAGAAAAATAAAAACTTTTTAATAGTGGAGTGCTTTTATTTTATTTTTACAAATTTAAAAATAGTTTGACTATCCCCTAAAAGGTGTTATAAACAAAAAAAAAATGTGTAGAGCCCACGTACATCAAACTGTTACTTGGAGCTGAACTGGCACACATGAACTACATTAGAATAGAAGGGGGGGGAATCATGAAACGCTTACTGAAACAGCCAAGTTTTAAGTGTGCATCCGAGGAACCTTAACATACATTCTCCTTGAAGCACACTAGGAAGAGAATTCCAGAGCAGCAGGGCTCAAACCAGAAAGATCTGCACCCACTTCTAGATTTAAAAAAATGTAGACAGCCCCAGCACAAGAAAAGCAAAGTGTACAGCACAGGGTTTACCTAACATTTCCTTGAGAAATAAATGAGGGAAAGTCACAGAAGCGCTTTGAAGGTAAAACAGAGTGTCTTGAACTGAACCCTTTGTTTAAGAAAAGACAGCGTAGACTTTGGAGTAACATTTGATCATGCACTCATCTGAGGGCGTTCAAGATCTAACAGACTGTGGCATTTTGAACCACATGGAGTCCATTATGAAAGGTGGAATCCATGCAAACAGAACAAAATACTGAGAATGTGCATAATCTAATCAAGATCCAATGATCGCAGTAAGGGCTGCCGCTCTTTTCCCATTCACAGTCATAAATGGTAGCCGTTTTCTTCGAACTTTCAGTTGAAAGAAACATATTCAGACTTATAGAAGAGATTTTATTAGCCATAGGGAGGCTACTTCAATTTTTTACCCCAGGACTTTTCATTAAGGGAGTTGGAGCAGACAATTCTGCGGGCCAATTTGAACTAAACATCAGATTTGTCATTAAATAGGAAGTATTTCAGTTTTATGTATGGTTAGGTTTAGACTATAACTTCCCTTCGAAATCCAAACAAATGCAATTAACAGTTTAGCCACCAGATGAGAGAAAGGGGTGCTGTCCAGCCCCCTAACAAACTGAGAAGAATAAGCATTCATAGATTTTAAAACCCATGGTAGATAAGGCCTTCAGAAGTGCACAAGCATAAATGCTGTACAGGTGAGTTGATAGGGAGGATCCCCAAGCTATCCACAAATGACTGGGATTTTGTAGCACAAAAGGTAGAGCGATCAGTTAGAGTTCATCCACTTGGAAGCAGTCTTCTAGACTTACCTCAAAAATATGGACATCCCCCACGTCATGCACTACTGGTCTAATTTAGTCTAGCATTCATTCCAAGCAAAAAGATTTTTAATCTTGCAATTATGATGAATGAGATATGAATGCAGATGCAGGAGGGCCGTGTTTATGAATGGATGATGAAATATACATGCATTTATAAAAGGGAATCATTTATGTGAAAATATCCCAGACTGCTTTTCAGGTCTCTCCTACCAGTCATCTTTTTTCCACGGGGTAGATATTTTTTTGTAGAGGCCTCCAGTTGACACTCGCAGACAACACATTTCACAGATTCTTGATGCTTGGAGTCTTCTAGAAGGCCATCCACTCACCGTAGGCATCGGATACGTGCTGGACAATGCATATACGCAATTAAAGGTGATTTCAATGCTGAAACTAGGTTAGATATTTGAAGAACGCCCAGCTACATACTTCTACCATAAAGATTATGTGTGCTGGTGTAACGAGTATTTGACTATTACTGGTTTAAATGTGCTGTACAAAATGGTTATTTACAACACTGTAAACAGGTGTCACTAGCACTTCGCTGATATGGTATGATCACTTTAGTTGCTTATTTGCACGAGACAAGGTCACACGAATGGGTGAAAAAAGGTCTGTAATTTATAATAGGTGTCATAGAAACAGGTCCAATTCTTTGACCATATATTACAAAGAGTACAAAACAAGAGGTTATTAAAAGTAGAAAACGATTGTGGATCACGCCTCAATATGACTGACCGATAAACATGAGAATGGGCCGGATTTCGCTCCTCTTTCCTACATGAAACACAATCACCGTTTACATACTAGTACCGCAGATGCCTTGGACTCAAACGGGTGCCATACACATACCAGGTTTGATGTATACCTCAACTATTGGGAATGCAGTCCAGGACCCCATAGTCAACCCTGACTAACTCACAGTGAAAGTTTTCACAGCAAATAAAAGCAAGGAAAAAGTAAGCAACAAGTATTTAGCACAAGCATACGTCCTATGTAACTTATCTAGTGAAAAGGAGCTTATGTCTTCCGCTCAGTGTCATTTTGTAGATTGCTGGCTAGTAGCCGCAGTTGAATGCACTGGTGTATGGAAAATAACAGCCGAGTAGAAATTATTACTACAGTGCTTTGTAAGAGAGTACACTATCGGTGATAGCGGGGAGCACTTTACAATGGCCTAAAAAAATATATATATATATAGTGAATTTCACTTGTTGGGAACTACGTTCACAAAAATAGTTTTTACATGGAGCACTCTTCGTGCATGCTCTTCGATGCATAAAACACAGAAGGGTATTCTAAAGGGACAAGATTTCAGCCCCAGTGGAGACAGGTAGAAGGATTGTTGCTTCTTTTGAGGTCAGGCTTTGTATTACCTCACAAGTTGTAAGGTGGATAATGATTAAGTAGATGCCCACGGCTGTTTAAAATAATGACAGACGTATGTCTGATATCCATGTACTATAGAACACTGTAGATGGATGAGTCCAGATCCTTTGAAAATGTTCTATGTCTTTGTATATCACCACAGTGGGTTTTTGGCACAGGAGTGGGAAATACATACATATCCTTAAGTTGTCAGAGATAAACATGACATTCTTGATCTTGTTTGATTTATAGACGCATTATTACTGATCTTTCTTTGGTTCTGAACAGGCTGCAAGTTGATTCGGCCGAAACGCATCGACCTTACCCAGTAGAGGAGCCTATGTACCGAAAAACAAGGTTCATTTTTTTGTAAACATATTTTATTAAGCATTTTTGCATTTGCAAATTGTAACAGTACAGTGATTTAGCTTGTTTAATTGGGTATTAACATTTTCACATTGGTGTCACTTGGTGCATTTGCTGCTAATCTTTATGGTCAAATGAGGTAAAAACTCTTACATTAACTCCCCACCACCCCCAAGTTATCTTGGCAGTAAGTCTCGTGTGGAGTGCTGGGTCCAAGTGTGTTATAGGGTTCCTATTCGTGTGCGCAGGGTGAAGTGGTTTATTTTTAGTTAAGTGATCGATAGTGTCTCGGTTATTTGGCGATTGTGAGTCTATTATTTATAATTCACGTGTTTATGTCGGGGTGCCCGCTTTATGCGGTTTCTCTTTCATCCTCAGAGGTTTCTAGATCTGGATATTCGAGGTTGTGTACTATGGTCGCCCAGAACCTAGCTATCTCTATGCGCTTTAGTCCCCTCTTATCCTCTTGCATTAGTATGCAACCCTCACATCCTGCCCATTTCAGGAGTTCTTTGCGTCCCCCCTTCAATTTCCAGTTCCTGGTTATTTCTCGTTTTGGAGGCATATACGCTAGGTCTTGGAAATTGCTAGTGACTTTGGTTTTTGCCGGATGGGAAAGCAACCCAGCAGACAACAAACCGGCGAACATGGCAATTCCCTATCTATAACCATGCTCACAGTTTGTACTCACCTTTTGTACAACGCCTTCCCAGAATTCATGTTGCTGGGGGCAGTCCCAGAACCTATGTAGGATGTGGGCCTGGAGTGTGCCGCATCGTGGGCAAGCGAGTCTTCTATTTGGAAATATCTGCTTATGCGTTCAGGGGTCAGGTATGCTTTATGCAAGACAAAATAGTTTATCAGCTTGAATCGCGCATTTCTGGATACTCACAGTGTCCCAGCTAGGATATTAGCCTATTCTTTGTACAGGATTGGTATACCCAAATCCCACTCCCACTGGAGTCACACCTTCTCTAATAGACGTCAGCCATCTGCGTGGAGCGCTCTGTATAGGCAAGTCACTGCTTTGATGGTGCCCACTGATGAGTACACATAGCAGCAAGTCTGCTGTGATGGGAGTTCCGTGTTTCTGGTTCGCCAATGCTTGCAAATGGCTGCCGTCAACGCTCTGTGCAGTAAAAAATGTCCCTGAGATAATACAAACTCTGCCCGGAACGTTTCAAACTGCAGCATCTCGGAGTCCCTATAAAGATCACCTACTTTTGTCGCCCCAGATTCCGTTCAGGCCTCCAAAGCCCGCCAGTTCCCCCGTGTGAGAGAGCCTTTATTAAATCTAGAGGGATGTCTGGTGAGTATGGGATCCGTACTCCTATTCTCTGCAGTCCTCGGCTCCAGCATTTGGTTTGTGCTTTAAGCTCGAGGGTCTCCTATGGTCTGTCTGTTCACCCTGAGAAATACACACAGTAAGTCAGTCAGCGATGTCCTAGCTTGTCTAGGAGAGTCTACCGGTCGCCACTCTGTTGCTGTATTTTGCACTAGCCATTGCAGCTGAGCCGCTATGTAGTTGGTTTCAAAGTTCGGAGTTGCAAGGCCGCCTTCAGTCACGGGTCTCTGCATTAGCGCAAGTGCAACTCTTCAGCTGCCAGTGCCCCAAATAAACGTCCGAATCTGGGAACCGAGGTCTCTAAAGAATGCTGCCGGGATCCACAGACGGAGTGTATTAAAGTAACATAGTAGGCGGGGCAGTGTTACCATTTTAAGGAGTGAACTCCTACCGGCTACTGAAAGCGGCAAGGTCCTCCAAAGGTCCACAGCTGTGCGCAAGCCCCGGTATGCTCTTTCTAGGTTGTCCTCATAGAGGTCTGACCAGTCATGGTAAATGTGGACCCCCAGATATGGGAAGCCCCTAGGTTCCCATTGCAGTTGTGCCAGGTCAGTCGGGGGTTGGCCCGTTCGTGCCACCAGGAATAGCTGGGATTTTAGCCAGCTCACTTCAAGTCCAGATACGGAGCCCAACATCTCCAGGAGGTCATGGGCTCCCATCAAGTTTTCGTCTGCTCCCCTTAAAAACAGTAACCGGTCATCAGCATATAATGTTATATGATGATACTCCTGTTTGATTTTCAGACCCTTGTATGAATGCCCCGTTCTGGCTGCTATGGCAAGGGGCTCCACAGCTCGGGCAAATAATAGGGAGGGGGGGGGGGGGGGGAGTGGGCACCCTTGCCTAGTGCCGCATCCCACTGGCCAACTCTGCGACACTGTCCTTCCAGTGCGTATTCAGGTGATGGTTCTAGGTTATAAGATTCTGGTCAATCTAATGAATCCCTCCCTCAACCCCATACTACGCAGTACCCCGTATAGGTGGAGAAAGCTTTTGACAGCTTGGAATGGCCCTATGTCGATGTAAAAAATCGTGGCATGTTCCTGGTTTTCCTCATTAGCCTCTAGTATGAATAGTAAGCGCCTAATGTTTCCTGCTGTACTGTACATCGGGATAAACCCAGCTTGGTCTTTGTGCACAAGAGTAGTCATGAGTGGCAGGAGGCGGGTGGCGATGATCCTGCTTAGAATCTTGTAGTCTATATTGAGCATTGAGTACGGTCGGTAGGCCGTCTTATCCGGAGGGACTTTATTTGGCTTTAAGATGGGAACTAAAACAGCTTCTCTCGTTGTGTCTGGCAGGGAGCCTGTCTCAACAGCCGCTTCACAGAGAGCTAGGAGGCGGGGAGTTAGTTCCACTGAGTATGCGGCATAGAATTCCACAGGAAGCCCATCCGTACCGGGGGGTTTTATTGCATGCCATGCGTTTAATAGCAGCTGTGATCTCATGGGTAGTTATGTCCTCCCCCCCCCCCCAAGGCCTCTGCTTCGTCTTCCATGATCGGCGGTATTTGGAGGTCATCAGGAATGTTTGTGTTTGTGGTAGCTCGTGTGTGGTCGAGCTGGTGTACAGGATGGAGTAATAATCTACAAACGTGTATTTGATTTCTTTAGGGGTGTGTATTCTGCTCCCCCCCCCTCAATCTCCAATTCTAGGATGGGCAAGCCCAGTTTGTTGAGATTAGCCAGCCACGCAAGCAGAGAGCCCAATTTATCTCTTTCGACGTGGGTCATGTCAATAACATTCTTATAATCTAAGCATCTCTCCACCTCCATCGCCACCTCCACCCAGGTCGTTATGAGCTCCAGCTGGAGCTCTTAGCCTCGGTCGCCTACGCACAATGTCTCTCAGGCGGCCTTCTGCCCTCTCAACCTCACTCAATAAGGTCTGTCGGATCCCTTTTGATTTAGCCAAACAGTGCCTGCGTGTCACGGCCTTAACCTCTTCAGCGCGGCACGAATTTTCGTGCTGTGCTGAAGATTCGAAAAACGGATGTGGTCATGACGGAACGGTTCCGTTCCGTCATCAGCACAGCCCAACCGACGCTGATGACGGAACCGTTCCGTCATAAGCATCGAAGAGGTTAAAGGCACACCACTCTATTTGGGGGTTAGACATGGTCCCCGTGTTTTTGGCAAAATATTGGGTGATCTTAGTTCTAATAGTTTCCCGGAACACCTGGTCCTCCAGCAGTTCTGGCTTTAGTTTCCATGTGGGTATTGAGAGCCTAGGCTGTGCCCACCGTAAGTGTAGTAGCACAGGGTTGTGATCCGAGATAGTACGGGGTAGGTATTCAACTGCCCCAATGAGGCAGTGTATGCTAGGATGGGAAAGGAACAAATCTAGGCACACATGGGCCCGTGGAGGGCAGAAAAGAAGTAGTAGTAGTCTCGATCATATGGGGTTTGGCGTCTCAAGGAGTCTATCATGCTCCAATGGGGTTGCCAATCAGAGAACATTTGAGACGTGCAGGTCGTTTGGGAGTCTTGCAGCGGGGGGGGGGCGGGGGGGGGGGGGGGAAGACACACAATTAAAGTCCTCTCCGATCAGTGTTGACGTCATGAGCCACGGGGCTAGTCGTCGTGATAGTGTCGCAAAGAAGTAACGCTGCTCAATGTTGGGGGCATATAGACTGATCAATGTTAGATCTATTCCCTCCAGACGGCCTCTTATGGCCACGTATCTCCCCTCCGTGTCAAGTATAGTATCTGAGTTGGAATTGGACTCCTGCTCGTATCCATATAAGTACTCCCCTGGCATAGGCTGAGTATGTGGTATAGTATGCCTATCCCCTCCAATGCCTCTTTAGTGCTTGACCCTCTGCTTGGGTGAGTTGGGTCTCGTGCAGGAGCGCTATGTGTATTCCTCTTCTGTGCAGGTAAGAGAATACCTTGCATTGTTTAGTCATTCTATGCAAATCCCGGACATTCCACGTCAAACACTTGTATGTCTGGTTATTAGCCATGTACATGCTTCACTAAGGGAGCTATGTCCTTTTTTACCAATCCTGCGCTTCCATCGTCCCTCTGCAGCATGCCTCAGCACAGTTTGTGATCCACTGGTATGGATCGCTAATCCCCACCATTAAAAGTAACATCCAACTACCCCAACTCCCACTCCCCAGGACAAGTGGAGGAGTGTGGCTCAATGGTTAGAGCGGCAGACCCTGATGCAGAGTTCTGGCCAGAGACCAGGGTTCGATTCCCGCCTCGGCGGGGTCTCGGGCTCAATTTCCTCGGACCTGTTAATTCTCGCCTCGGTGCCTATTCTAATCACGGGCCCCACGCTGCAACTCTGGGCAATAGCATGCTTAGCCTGCACACCGGTCCCAACAGCGGGGGTGCCCAGGAGTGGACACTTCACAGGGAAAGCCAGGAGGAGTTCCACAGCGGTATGAGTATCAGCGCCAGGAAGCCGAATAGGCAACACCGCAAGGTGACCGTCTGGTGACGGTGCGCTCTATAAGTACATTTACAAGTAGCAATGCGCTATTCGTCCAAACCATGGTAGTGTTCCAACAAATAGTGAAAGTGTTCACAACGTTCTGGAGCTGAAGGGGGTACCTCATGATGTACTCAGGCTGCTGCGCCCTCGTCCGGCATGCTTACTTGTGGTATGGCACACTGCTCAGGATGTCTGCCCAGGGTGCTTTAAGAGTTCCGTACCTTGGTGGGGCAATGATGCACGAGGTCTCAGTTCATATGCGGTCAATGGGGAGTGTCTAAGGCTTCATATAATCTGGTCTGTCATGCCCGGGGTGACCGAGGGTAATTCCAGGCTGGTGTTCTCAGACGCGTTGGAGTCTCGGTCTGACTCAGAGTCAGAGTCCGGAAGGAGGGACTCCTGGTCCACTGTCTCTTGGTCTGTCTGGTTCCCGTGTAGGCAAGTTACAGCTTCCACCACTCTTTGGCGTCCTAGTTGGGCTTCATCTTGGAAGGGTACGGCCGCACTCCGTCGAGGCCACAGTCCTCCATAGGTCTTGAGCTGTAGTTTCTGTCTCCTCGCCTCTGTAGTAGGTATCAGTCTGTTCTGGGTTTCTAGCCAATCCCATGCTTCCTGAAGGGTTTGAAAAAACAGTGCCCCATCCGGAGCCACCGCTCTCAGTTTGGCTGGGAAGATCATAGCATATTGAAAGTTCTTCTGTCAGGGTGCTTTCTTGAGGTCTTGATAGATGCCCTCTGCCGTCGGCAGAAGTCCGGAAAGATGTGCACCGTTGTATTACTGACCTTCAGTTCACTTCTCTTGCACGCTTGATCTAAAATGAAGCCTTAGTCCTTATAGTGGAGGAGCCGCGCTATAATTGGGCGAGGAGGGGCCCCAGGTGGAGGAGGTCTGGTCGTTACCCGATGTGCCCTTTCATGGGCAAAGAACGGAGACAGACCCTCAGGGGCAATGCTAGTTTAGTCCTTCAATTTTCTCGGGCATGCCCACGATGCGAACATTATTGTGGCAGGAGCGTTTTTCGGCATCCTCCGCTGTTTTCTAATATTCTCACCTTGAAGTCTAGGTTGTGGAGGCGTAGCTGCATCACTGCCATAGCCGGGGATGTTTAAAGCAGTGCGCGTTCGTTATGAGCCATCTTCTCCGTCAGCTTCTTATGATCCTCTTTAAGCAGACTGAGGTCCATGCTGATGGTGTCTATTTTGTGCTCTAACGCTTCCCTGGTTGCAGTGATAGCGTGCAGTATATCTTGGAGGGTAGGGCATCCTGTCGGGTTTGCTGTTGGTGGGGTCGCCATCTTGGCAGTATCCGGTGCATTTGATTCTTCTTGTTCAGGGTCCTTTCATCATTTGCCCATTTTTCTCTGTGTTGGTGGTCGTGTTTGTTTGGCTTGGGATATCTTAGGTGTCTTGGTGCCAGAGATTCTCCTCCCCGCTCTGCAGTGCTCTGGCCTCCTGGTCGAGTCAGCCATCTAGGCCCCTGTCGGGTCCTCCTCAGTGGGTCCCGGCGGTGCGGTTAGTTCAGGAGTCAAGGCGACTTTCCATTTAGTGTAGGATGGGTCTCGGAGCTTAGTATCGCTCACTGCTGAATCGCTCTCCGGGTCATTGTCCCCAGTATGGTTAGTGCCTAAATATCTTGGACTACTTGCTCCTGAGACAACAGGGCGCTGTATTCACCTGTTTGGCGTCGTACCTCAGACCTCCATCTAGGCTTAGGAGGTCACAGTCGCACCTATTCTGTGGTAAGTAAGTGCAGTTTTGTGGCCATCAGCAGAGTGTTGCCAAAGGCTTCGTGAGTGCGCAAAATGGGTCCCAGTCGGTGCACGCGGACAAAGCGTTATTTACAGCTCCCCGCGGCTTCTGTACGCTTCCTCATCCTGTCCGGTATTGTGCTCCCGTTCCCTCCAGCAGTAAGGTAGGGCCCCTCCTTAGGCTCATTTTCAGGTCACTCTCCTCATGCCCCTGAGGGCCGCCGCTGTGCTCAGATCCATCTCTCTTCTCGCCGCTGGCCCTTCAGTGCCTGCCGGGCTTTAGTCAGCCTCGCCATCACCACAGTTGCTCTCAGGCTCAGCGTTTGCCCCCCCCCCCCAGCTGCCGCTGACCCCACGCAGTATGCGCCACCTCTTCGGCCAGTGATACTCCTACCTCTGTGACTCCCGGGGACAGCGCTGATACAGAAAACCTTTTCCCCGCACAACCCTGCCACGGTCCCAGACAGGGGAGCCGGGCAGCTCCAGACAGAGGCGGGGTCCTCAGCTCCTCCGCAAATCTCAGTTTCAGGCCGCGATCCCTGCAGCCATTTTGATCTCAGTATGATGGCGGTGCCGGCCGAATCAGCTTTCAGCAATTAGTCAACGTTGTGCGGGTCGCGGATCTCCCAAATATTACTGCTTGCCTCGTTTAACAGTGTTTGCATAGGTAAGACATGGTTCCTGCAGGTGCATAGAGAGCAGGATGCTCACTCCATCGGCACCAGGCCACAATCCCCCTCCCCCCACAAAATACAAGATTCATGATAGTTTGAGTAAAGCAAAACATCTTTCTGATAGCCAGTACTAAAAGTCAGTCTTTGTTTACTTGTTGGCTACCTCATAATGGATACAAATTTCAAATAATGAATATGCCACAAAAATCATTGAACTAACTTAGTAGAGGCCTGAAACGACATGCGATGTAATATTGCATATTTGCACATAATGACTGTTTTAAACATGTTGCATCTATGAGTATATATAATATATTGTTCATCTTATACAAATTATCTTTTTTTTTAAAAACACATACAAGGATGCTTGGAAAGTGATGGATGGCATCTTGAAAATCTTGTAATGAATGTATTTGCGAGCAAGTCACCTGCCCAATAGGAAGTAGGAAAATGATTGGTTTAAAATTTGAATTTAATTTTCAAAAGTCAGTGTATCCCTTTTTATTACTTTTACAGTTTCCAGTTATTCCCCAAGTCGACTGGGGTGAAATGGGCAAACACTTTGTGTTTTAATGAGTACTTCTTGGGCACAGCACTACGTTTCAATTGAACATTTTGTCACCTTGGGTTAATTCACTGTCGGAGGCGTTATGGTGGGATGGTCAAAGGGATACAGCTAAACCAGGAAGGGCGATGACAGAAGTATTCTCGAAAGAACTAAAACACTCACTGAATAACCAAGTCTGCGAGATGTCTGGTGAGAGTCACATCCAAACACTAGAGATTAAATCCACTTCTCACTTGTTCATCTACCTTACCCTCGCTCCGATTTTAGATAAGTAAACAAATCTCTGGTACCCGATTGAAGAAGCAAATGTTATGTTATCGGAACTTATAGAGCGCAATGGTTACCCAGAGGCGTCCTGGCGCTAGTTAATATCCCCTGGGTGAAGAAACGGTAAAATGCGAGTTACAGGTTAAAAAGCAAAGTCTTTCTACTCTTCCTAAATGTCAGGAGATCTGTGCTGTTTCTCAGATAAAAAGGAAGGTCATTCCAAGCTTTTGCAGTGTGCACGACAAAGCTTATTCCACCCCAAGAGGCTTTTTTTTTTTTTTTTTTTTTAAATCAGTGGTACTTTCGCCAGTTTGTTTTCCATGGAAAGCAGGGTTATTTTAAGCCAGTACCATTGTATATGCTGTTTCAGATACTGAGTGTTTCAAAAAACAATGGTCCCAAACAATAGCAAGGATAGGACAATCCAAATGAATATAGACCAAAATTGAAATCTATATTTTGCTGTCCAGCCGGACAGATTTTAATAGCATAAATAGTAATATGTATCAAAATAGTAGAGCAATTTA